>NC_084981.1:26292719-26327719 GCF_963691925.1 Scomber scombrus | reverse complement strand
TTCAGACAGGCGGACTGGTAGAGTGTATTAAGGTTAAAGCAGCACTTTTCATGGATTGTCCGTGAATGCATCAATCATCATCTATTTAATGTTTAACCAACCACAGAGCATAAGAGGAAAGACTACGGCGTTAGCATTGTTTGCACTCTGCGGCTCACTAAGTCTGCATTGCAGTTATACTAATGTTCGTCAATAATGGTTCAATATTCAGCGGTTAAACACAAAAATAACCCCCAAGCTGGAGTCAAAAGTTAGAGGACAGTTTTCTAGAAAGAAGAAAAATAAGTTCCAGGCAGAAAACCTCACGACTATGACCCTGTAGTAGATTAAAAAAAGGTGTTGAAGTGATGAAGAGTGACGGGAACATATGTGGGATACAGCTAAAAAAAGGAATATTCCCACTAATTTGAAAGTCCACCTTCGAAGCTCTCACAGAGAAGCAGGAGACAGCTAATGTAAAGTTCACAGTCAGACAGCTGCTTCACATCAACACCTCCACAAACACAGCAAACCTTACCTCAGTGTCATGTGTTATCGTTTATCATTTTCAGCTTCTACAAATCAAGGCTGCAGGTTTAAAGGTGAGAACCAACGCAGCATCGACGTCTTGGTGACTTCCGTCTGCATCCTGGATTTGTCTAAAAGTGCACACACTAAGTTTCATCATATATAAAAAATCTAACAAAGCCCAGTTAGAAATATCTTCTACGCTGAAGCTGAGAGCAGCTCAGGTTGCATTTTTTAAAGATATTTTTGATATAATTTTTTTAACTGTAATCTCAAAATCATAAGATAATTAAGATGATATTATAAGATAGACTTTGATATGTAAAAAAAAAAATAATTATAACCAAAACCACAGCTAATCTCAGCGTGCATATTTCTCTGTAAAGTGTTGTTAAATTTCCTGTTACCTTCTCTAAAGCTCCTCTCATTTCTATTGTCACATTTCTACCTTTTTTCCCCCCGTTCTGTCAGTATCTGTCATTAATTCTATCTCTCTCTCTCTCTCTCTCTCTCTCTCTCTCTCTCTCTCTCTCTCTCTCTCTCTCTCTCTCTCTCTCTCTCTCTCTCTCTCTCTCTCTCTCTCGTCAACGTGATATTCAGTTGAATGACGTTTGAGTGACTTCACCCTTCACCTGCTGAATGGTGAAAGTGCCGTGCTGCATTCATGTCATGTCAGTAAAATAGGAGAAGAACTTGACAAAAATCATGTCAAAACTCGTGTCAATTAGTCGTGATGTCAATCAGCCAAACTCAGCATATAGTTAACGTTTGATTGACAGAAGCTATCTAGTGGCTGTCTCCTCTTTCTCAAAGTATATGTTTCTGACTCATTGAGATGACGGCAAGACAAGCAGGATAACCAACATGTCTTTGATATTACAATTTTTATGTATGTAGAATCACAGCCAACATGGTACACTTCAGGAAGAAGCTGGGACTCAGGTACAGAGAGTCAAAAACGGGGGACAGCCAAATACGACGAACAAAAAAGCTGGAAAGCATCATGTAAATGGTTCAATGATGTTTTTCTGTCCATGTGGTTTAGTCAAATTTAAAGAGGTTAAAATCTTAAAATAAACGTATGAATAACTTGCACACATTCTTTTTTTGTGGACCCTGCGTCACATTACTGCTGTTAATCCATTTTGAGAGAATATATTAGAGGATTATGGCAAAAATGTCTAAGTGGTGTAACCATAAAAACTTTGTACCAAATAATTCAACTTGCTTAAAAACAGTAAATTGTCAATAAAACACCATATCAACTAGTTTGGCATGATCTTACATTATAACTTTATATATTAAATAAAGGTAATGGAATGCAATTGTTCTAAATATTACATTTAATCTGGGGAAGCATGGAGATCAGGAACCATTTACATTTCCAAGTAATTATTAGTATAAGTCCACTTAAATACACTGTAGGTGGATAAAATATTTAATATTTATCATTCTTTTGTGGTTACACCATTTGACATTTTCAGTCTTAGTTTTGGTAAAAAAAATGGTGCAAATGTCATTTCAAGTGACATAAAACCAACAAAAATACGAAATGTACATTTTAACAAACCTGATGCTGCTTTTAAAACTATTTTTAAGATATTTTTGAATTGCTCATCTTGCCAACCCTTATAATTTGTCACTGACTCACAGACATCTAATAAATTATTCAGCCTTAAAAAATATAATAATAAACTTTTTTTTCAGGAAGTCCACTGGATGTGTTTAGTTTAAACACTGATTGTTATAATTGTATATAATTGCCATAAATTACATAAAATGACTGATCAAATTAATCAGTGTTTCTTTCAAGAGGGAAATTAACCACAATGAAACATTTAGATCATATTCAAATGGAAACCCTACATAAGCTTGAAGAAGATTTTAATGAGAACGAGTGTATCATGATTACAATCTTTCTTGACACCTTATGCTTCATTATTATTCACAAGCATCAGAGGTTTTGCGCTTCTGTTGCAGCTGTCCTGCAAGCTATATCAAACTGTCCATTAACCCTTTACATACTGTTCATATTCTGACTCTGACTATTCTGATATTAGCCTCTACACCAATTTACATTCATAAAAAAACATTTAAAATCACTATTTTATGGTCCAGGAGAACATTTTATAGAATATGAATAATACAACATGTTTGAATGCTAGAATAGTTTCGGATCTGAGCAGCGCCATCTTGAAAATTTCCGGTGCATGTAGGGTAAAAGAAATACACGGATTCTACTTATATGGGCATCAGGAGGGGCAAGAGGCGCCCTCCTGAACCTGTGAACCAATCAACCTGTCAATCACGACGTAGCCACGCCCTAATGCATACCCTGCTTTATCGTCACATATAAAATCAGGGAGGCCAAAATGTCCCAAATGAACATCATACTGCATTGAAGAAGGCTTTAAACTAGCGATTGAGACCATAAACACATTTTGAAAATGTTTACTGAGGTTATAAATCAAGTGAGAAGTTGGTGAATTCTCCATTGACTTGTATAGAGACGGAAGTCCTTTTGACACCATAACGGTCGCCCCCTGGTGGCCTTTTGATAGAATGAAGTTTTAAGTTACTTCCGCGTTGGCATCATTTCAGAGGAACGGAACTCCCCGCCTGATGCTGATTCTTTTACTAAAATTAACGAAAATAAGGCATTTTATTTCCATTTTTGTATATTCAGGGTCACATTAGTCAAAGTCCACCTAGCAGAAATGTATATTGTTCAGTTCAGTTTTATCGTCATTCATACATCTTAAAAACATGAAGGAATGGAAATGTGTTACTCAGGTCCAGCAGCGTACAAAATAAATATCATTGAAAATAGACCCTAATATAAATAATTAAATAACCTACAACACATAAAAAAAAACAAGCGGCATAAAGTGCGTCAATCGTTGCATGCAGTTGCAGAAGTGCAAAGTGCAGAAAATCCCTGAAGCTCATGAGTGTCACAGCGTCTGGGAAGAAGATGCACTTGAGCCTTTTTTTGTTCTGGCCTCCTCAAGAAGTACAGGCGTTGGTGGGCCTTCTTCATGATGCTGGCTGTGTTGGTGGCCTACTATACCCCTACTATAGATCGTTGGGGATGTGCAGGCTCAGGTATTTGATGGTAGACGCCATCTCCACAGCTACTCCTCCTATGAAAAGAAAGTCCACAACCATCTCCTTAGTCTTCCCCAAGGCTGATGCACAGATTGTTTGCTCTTGAAATTGAAATATTTGCAGTAAAACTTGAGTATTTTGGATCGAGTAGACATATATCTGTGACAGTGCATGCCATATAACCACAACGACCCTGGTTCGAGTCTAGCAAGAGACCTTTTTTGCATGTCATCTCCATTTCTCTCTCTCTCCCTTTGTTTCCTGTCAGCCTCTCTGCCACCAACTGTCCATTAAAGGCAAAAAAAAAAAAAAAGAAAGTCGACATATCTGTTGACAGTGGAAGAGAGATTAATCTCTGCTTGGAAAATGACATGAGGGAAGCACTAATTGCTGTCAGGGAAATGTCATGCTTATTATCTATGACACTGATATCTGTGAAGCTTAAGATTTTCTCAACATGATTCGTCCGAGTACACAGATAAAGATGTCGTGCTGTTATTTCATGCTAAGTGAGCCGGACGGAGTAGGAAGAAAAAAAACTCTATAGATCAGTTTGGCTTGAACTCATCAATCTCAGACCGTTACGTGCTGCCAACGGTGTCAATACTGCAACAGCAGCGTGGGCGGCCGGTGAATTTGTCATCATATGATCCATAGATATCTGAGCTGTTCTCTCCTACACAGTCATGTGGGACGTACGGGGCAGTTATGAATGACACCTTTAGACTCAGTTATTTATTTTCTCTGTCTGGGAGGGCCACGCAATGTGTCCATCACTTCTCTCTCAGTTCTCTCTCAGCTTTAAAAACAGTCTTTGCACAAGAGGCAATGTGATGCAAACTGATCTTGATTGAATTAAAGAAATTAGAGTAAATTAAATTTGTGAATGTATTATTAGGGCCCGAGCATCGACAGTGCAAAGGCCATAATGAATCTGTAGGATTTTTTTTCTCTTCTTCTTCCAAAACAAACACATTTTTGCCGACCTAAACATGCCTGAAAACACACAAAACTTTGCACACATGCCAGACTCGGCCAAAAATGTGATATTTTATGGTTTGCAGTAATGAGCATCGCAAAATGGCTCTACAGCGCCCCCCCTAGGCAGATTTAAAAAACTGAGCCCCTCACTCCAGATTGGTGTAGACAAACTAAATTCAGTACACATATGCATCATGTTAAGACACACAAAAAAGTCTCTTGGACCCCTACCCTAACTCCAACAGAAAGTCAGTCATTCCGATTTGAATTTTCGATTTTGGCGCCATTTTCGTGATTTTTGCACTTTATATTTTAACAAACTCCTCCTACAGATTTAATTCAACCAATTTCAAATTCACTCAGTGTCATTTTAGGACCTTGGAGATGAAAATGTTATCAAAGTCTTTCACCTCCTTTATACCTGGTGGACGTGGAAGAGTGGCAAATTTTGATGTTTTGCCATAAAACAGGAAGTGCTGGCCAGATGGCGCCACTGCACCCCCGAGAAAAATAAGAAAATTGAGCCCCTCCCTCCAGATAGACGTAGACAAACGAAATTTGGTACACATATGTATCATGTCAAGACACACAAAAAAGTCTCTTGGACCCCTACCCTAACCCCAACAGGAAGTCAGTCATTTTGATTCGAATTTTAAATTTGGCTGCCATTTTTGCGATTTCTACACCTCATACTTTAACCAACTTCTCCTACAGATTTAATCGGACCAACTTCAAATTCCCTCACTATAATTTTGAGACTTTGAGGATGAAAAGTTATCAAAAACTTGGACATGGTGTGTAATACTATGTTAAATTGTGGTTCATCAAACTAACATGCAAAAATGTCTTTACTGTGACGGACTGATTATCATTACACCAATATTCCTCTCAATGTACTGTTCCTATTATTATGTCCTATTGTTCATATGTGTTTGTTTTACCTACTTATTATTTGTTGTTCTTTATTTTTTTATTGATGCTCTTCTATTTTTACTATCCACTTTGCTCCTGTAAAGCTGTACATTTCCCCACTGTGGGACTAATAAAGGATTATCATATTATCTTATTTTATCTCTTATAAAAACGTGATGGCGAACATTGCACAAGAAGGATCGCTGGAAGGATGTCAATGGGGGCCAACTACTCATTTTTCCTCCAGGGCCCCAGTGTGTGTGTGTTGATCCTGGCATGTAGTTACACTAGGATCTGAAAGGTAGGCCAGTTTCTCTTTCAAAGACTCTCTCTCTACAGCAGTGGATGAATCTAACAAGGTAGGCCAATGCCAGCTGAATCTGAAGAGAAGAACAAAGGCAGAGGGAGGCTTGGGAAATGTGTACTTCAACAGGTGATGAACCTGTGCACCTGACACCTGATGGAGAACAATTTGTGCATTGGCGCCTAGTGAGGACGAGGAGAATTATTCTGCCGCTCTGTGGGTTGTTGCTGCTGGGCATCAGTTAAAAGGAGTAGCTCGTGCCTCCATCCAAGCACTTTGAAATGCGCTGAATAGCCCTGGGCTACTGGACATCAGGGGTCTCGGTTAGGATATCGACCACCAGAACACAGCGATGCTTTTCATCCATCTACCCCCACTCCTCCGCCGCAGGAACGTAAAGAGAAGAGGACTGAGCAAACGCAATTTTCACTTTCATTTCCAGTAGTGTCAGCATGGATAATATGTTCGGAGGGCGTAGAGTTGAGTTCTCCAAGCTTTTTTTTTTTCCTGTTTAGAATATCTTAAAGCAAATTTTCTTTATTTTTTTATTCTATAAGTAGGAAACAAACAGAATGAAAAAACAACAACAAATAATAAAAACAAGATACAGGATGTAATATTAGGAAATAAAACAGTGAATAAAAAACAATAATTAATAGTTATTATTTCACTTTAGTTATTGCTTGTTTTCCTCTTATTTTCAGTTGAGTATGCAGTGCAAGGGAAAATATTACAGTACATGACACAGCTAGGCATATTTTACTTAATGAATGCAAATTAGGAAAATATCTCCACCACCTTAATGCAGAATTTATCATGAAAATCTGCAATAAAAACAACAAGAAGACAAAAAACAACAACAAATTAAGAGACACATCCACCAATTTGACAATGCTTACTCAGAATGAAGAAACATGCTTCACAAAAACTCACTAAATACAAAAATGGAGCAATGCAGAAATGGAATATAATGTTCATAAGTATGTTTTAATCAGTGTATAAGAATTGTTGTGTTTTCCTTCACACTAATGTAAACTGTCTTGAGCCGCAGTAAAATTAAGTTAAAAAAAAATTAAAAGAAGAATATGTACATAATCATAATATGTGAATATGCCGTGATGTCCCAAAGATAAAGGCAACTGCTAAATAAAAATGAGTCATAATAATAATAATCCTGGTTTTTCAATGTATTGCTTATTTAGCTTTTGGATTCTTGCTTACATATCTGTCTCCAGTTAAATATGAGGTCGATAATTTAGGGCAAAAGAAAGCTTTATAAAGTATTTGAATGAATCCCTGAGTCAAAAAACTGACTCACCAAGTCAATCTCGATTTTTTTTGCAATGACAGTTGTTCGTGAACTTTTCCCTTTCAAACACGTTGGCATCGCTTTTCCCCAAAAACCTGTACCGACAGAGGTAAAAAAAAAAAAACCCTAACCCTGCACCAAAGGAGGAGCGGATAACAAATGATGGCACAAATGGATGGAGAGATGGAGGACAGTGAAATCCTGTTAGCCGGCTAATCGCCGTGGATACAAGGTACAGGGATGCAGTATGTTAGTGGAGACACTGGAACCTGCATCCTCAGCATCACCGCAGAGTGTGTGTGTGTGTGTGTGTGTGTGTTTGCGGGAAGGGGAGGGGTCTGGAGATCTATTACCCATTATCATCCGTGGCTCTTGGGGATTACTGTGGATAAAGTGAGGGAGAGGGAGAGAAAAGGAGAGAATGGGGACTTAGCCTCATATCCTGTGGCTTTTTGCTCAGCTGTCCAACTCACCACACAATCATCTGGCTGACAGCGAGGCTTGGTCAGAGGGAACGCTTTAGGCGGTGTCGTATATACAAAGAAACAGTAATTGAAAACTTGATTAAAATGCCTAAAAAATTTGCAGTATGCTGGTCAGAAAAAAAAAGGCTCCAGTCATGATTATCTCAATGTCATCTAATCCTATCTGACATTGGACGGAACAGTTGCAATAAAGTGTATGATACTAAAAAGTGTTTGTCAGCACTAGTGGAGATATTGGTTCATGAGATTTGGTAATCTTCGTGGGGGCAGCAGGGAGGTGTGGTGAGCAGGGAGCAGGAGAAGAGATCTAATAACCCAATCAGTAGAATAAAGACACACTGGCAGGATGTTTTTGATAGTTAAGGCAACTACTATTAACCCTCCTGTTGTCCTCGAGTCAAGGAAGGAAGGGAAGAAGAAGGAAGGAAAGGAGGGAGGAAGGAAGAAGGAAGGAAAGGAGGAAGGAAGGAAGGATGAAGGAAGGAAAGGAAAGGAAAGGAAAGGAAAGGAAAGGAGGGAGGGAGGGAGGGAGGGAGGGAGGGAGGGAGGGAGGGAGGAAGGAAGGAAGGAAAGGACAGAGGGAGGAAGGAAGGAAGGAAAGAAGGGAGGAAAGGAGGGAGGGAGGAAAGAAGGAAGTGAGGAAGGAAGGAACAAAGAAAGGAGGGGGGGAGGAAGGAAAGACAGAAGGAAGGAAGGAAAGAGAGAGGAATGAAGGAAAGAGAGAAGGAGGGAGGAAGGACAGACAGAAGGAAGGAAGGGAGGAAACACCTGGGAGGACGACACAAAGGTTAAACTTATAAGGCAATGAAATGTGATCAGGTTCTAGTGGAAGAAGTTAACAAATATATTGAGTTATAACAACAACAAATATTACCAGAAAAACCGACATATGGGAGAGTATTAGTGACAAAGTCGATGCTGTTAATAAAACCAAAAATATTCCACTCCAAAATGATTAACACAGGTGGAAAAATTCCGTCCTGTGTGTATTCTGTCATTGTGCCTCCGTCTCCTCCTCTCCAAAGTGAGCAGCTGGTTAATACCTGCCCTATTATTTCCTCAGAAATAACACCTTCAGGTTTGGTAAATCACAATGCGCGTGCTAAATAACATATTTGCCTTTTCTCCTCCCTGTATTTTGCACACTGGGGTTGAAACGCCTCATATTACATATTCATTATTAACGTACTAAATGGACAGCGCGTACTATCTTGCACAGTTGAAAGACGCAAACCTCAGTGCGCTGCATTAGTAGATCAGCTTGCACATTTTCTGCTGTCGAAGAAATGTGCACACGTGTTCTACTACTCGCAGACCTTTAGTAAATCAGGCCCATAGTCTTAGTACATACCAAAATAATGAATCTCTCTGGTTTTGCTTCAGCCAAACTTTCACATTTTAGTTTTCTCTTGGTTGGTAGTGTTTTCCACATTTGAGAGTCTGACTGCCTCAAGGAGCTCTGAGATTGTTTGTCAGGAGGAAAAAAGCAAACATACTGCAGGTCAATTTAAGCTTCTTCAACAAACAACCAATGTAGCAGTTTGGCTTTAAAAGTATCTTGAACAGGATGCATAGCACTGAACAGCTTAGCTACGCTCTTGTATTACAGTTTTTATTTAAAGTTTAGAGCATCGTGCCACCATTGCATGCAGCATGTAATGAATGTAAAGTGATTTTTTTTTTGCTTCTGCATATCCTTCCAAGATATTTATATATATCCCTGAGAGGTCAGTCAGGCATGAATTAGAGGCTTCAGCATAAACACAAATTAACACCTACTGTGACCTGACAGATTTTTTTCTTTTTTTCTTTTTTTTTTTATATATACGTCACCAGTCTAACGCTGCCAGCACAGCACATTTCCTCTTAAATAACTATTTCTCTTCTATTGTACAACATGTCCACATTTCCATCCCACAGGCACAACCCTCAGCTTCCCTCAGTTTCCAGCTGGGCACATCAAGGACACACATATACACACACACATACACACACACACACACACACACACACACACACAACAGACAATGACTTTTAAACAGTGTTTACATCAAAACTCAAGTTATTCAATACACAGGAATATTATTTGAATACATGAATAAAGCTTTACTCTGAATGGTTCAACATACGGCAGAATGTGAACATAAAGCCAAACATTACATTTATAGTTCAGGCGTTTCTGGACCTCAGGTGTTTAACACTCCTGTTGTCCTCGAGTCAAGGAAGGAAGGGAGGAAGAAGGAAGGAAAGGAGGAAGGAAGGAAAGGAGGAAGAAGGAAGGAGGGGGAAGGAAGGGAGGGAGGAAGGAATAAGGAAAGAAAGGAGGAAGGGAGGAAAGGAACGAAGGAAGGGAGGAAGGACAAGAAGGAAGGAAAGGAGGGAGGAAGGAAGGTAGGAGGGAGGGAGGAAAGAAGGAAGGGAGGGGGGAGGAAAGAAAGAGAGAAGGAGGGAGGAAGGAAAGGAGGAAGGGAAGGAAGGAAGGAGGGAAGGAAGGAAGGGAGGAAAGAGAGAAGAAGGAAAGAAAGAGAGAAGGAGGGAGGGAGGAAGGACAGATGGAAAGAAGGAAGGGAGGAAAGAAGGAACAGTCAAGACAGACAGGGTAAATTTGACCCGGGAGGACGACACAAAAGTTAATGTAACATATTGCAGATTTTGGGGGCTTTTAAGATGTTTAATTTTGAGGAAATCTAAAAGGTGATCAGAATCAGATAAAGCTTTGAAACGGTTCAAATATATAAAAGACATGAGAAGAAAGTGCATGTGTTTTACAATGCTGTTGTCCTCGAGTCAAGGAAGGAAGGGAGGAAGGGAAGGAAGGAAGGTAGGAGGGAGGGAGGAAAGAAGGAAGGAGGGAGGGAGGGAGAAAGGAAAAGAGGAAGGAAGGAAAGAAGGACAGAGGAAAGGAGGAGGGAAGGGATGAAGGAAGGAAGGAAAGAAAGAAAGAGGGAGGGAGGGAGGAAGGAAAGAAGGAAGGGAGGAAGGAAATGAAGGATGGAGGGAAGGAAGGGAGGAAACAGAGAAGAATGAAAGAAAGAGAGAAGGAGGGAGGGAGGAAGGACAGATGGAAGGAAATAGGGGAGGAAAGAAGGAACAGTCAAAACAGACGGGGTCAATTTGACCCGGGAGGACGACAAGAAGGTTAAAGCAAACACTGCAGACCAGATGTGATGATTCCTCCTTTATTCATTTCACATCAAACAAAATGGCTGAAAAGGTGTCATGGGTCACTTGTGAATCCAACGTTTGGCCTAAAGTTTTACAGCCTAATTGAGCCATAATTTACTTTTCCTTGTGATGTAGTTTTGAAATAAAGGCAACGAGGGGGAAACCCATCTGTCGTGCATCTGCGATTGCTTATGTTATGCATTATGAAGGGAATTAATACTGCATATAAGCTCCTGGTTCTTCTAATGATATGCCAAACCTGTTCTGTTCACAACTGTGCCGTGTTTGATGAAGGATCTGGATTGGATTGGCAGGACTAGTGACAGCTGAAGAAAGGCTGCAGAGAGAGAGAGAGAGAGAGAGAGAGAAAGAGAGAGAGAGAGAGAGAGAGAGAGAGAGAGGTGCAGGCTGTTATATGAGTGTGAGTGTTTGTGTGCAGCCAACATTTCAGGCAAAAACTCCTTTAACCCTCCTGTTGTCTTCGAGTCAAGGAAGGAAGGGAGGGAGGAAGGAAGGGAGGAAGAAGGAAGGAAAAAGGGAGGGAGGAAGGAAGGGAGGAAGAAGGAGGGAAAGGAGGGAGGAAGGAAGGAAGGAAGGAAAGGAAGGAGGAAAGGAAAGAAGGAAGGTAGGAGGGAGGGAGGGAGGAAAGAAGGACAGAGGAAAGAAGGAAGGGAGGTAGGAAAGGAAGGAAGGACGAAGGAAGGAGGGAGGGAGATAGGGAAAGAGGAAGAGAGGAAGGAAGGGAAGAAGGACAGAGGAATGAAAGAAGGGAGGAAGGTAGGGGGGAGGAAAGAAAGAGAGAAGGAGGCAGGGTGGAAGGAAAGGAAGGAAAGAAGGAAGGAGGGAAGGAAATAAGGAGGGAGGGAGGAAGGACAGACGGAAGGGAGGAAAGAAGGAACAGGAAAGTAAGACGGGGTAAATTTGACCCGGGGGACGACACGAAGGTTAAATAAAAAGTGATTGAAATGTTGCTTTATAGTTATATACTGATAATAAGCACATTTCTGACATTCACGTTAACTTCATGAGGTCAAATTTGACTCATTTTTACAAAATTGAGAACATGAAAAACATCCTAAACAGCATTATTTTAGCCTGAGACCTCATGAATTGATCTAGAATATTCGAAAAATATAAAAATGTTAAACCATTTAAAACTATTTGTGCAACTAATACAGATTTGTGTACATACTACATACAAACTTGATCCATATCTATTAAAAAAGTAAACAATAACCATTCAAAAATTCTGCATTCTTCACATTAAACAAAATGAATTGAAATAATTACCGCTGTTATATTTGAGTAGCACTGAACCATATTATAGTGGTCCAATTGTAGAGTGATTATGAATATTTTTTTCTCCATAAACATATCGTGCAAGACTTAAAGATGATCCTCTCTGCTCTCTGAAAGCTTCTCTAAGGATTAACGATCCACTTTTGTTAATGATAAAGTATTTTAATTAAACATTTATTTGTGGTCCATTAATTTGTTGTATAGACTAATTATGTGGTGATACTGTGAAGGGTCAGAACATGAACAGTATGGAAGAGTTAATGTATGAACTATGAAGAAGAAGAAGACTATAAAATCATAAAAGCAGTAAGACCATAATAGAAAGAAAGGAAACACTCATGCTGAGTTAAAGCCAAGGTATATATTTGTGTTTTAAGATGTGATTTAAGAACAGGCAGTATAGGGGACAGTCTGACCTGCAGAGGAAACTTGTTCCACAGTTTGATGGCTACAACTGCAGAGGCATTAACTCCCCTGTGCTTTAACTTTGACCCAGAGGCAACTCGTCAGCAGGCCTGAGCGACCTCGATGGGACGTGTTGACATCCTGCCCATTTAATGATTTTCAGGCAAACAATAAAATCTTTAAATCAATCCTAAAATGTGCAGGGAACCAGTGAAGGGAGGCCAGTATAGGGGAGAAATGTGCTCTCGCTTGTTTCTTCCTGTTAAAAGATGAGATGCAGCAGACGAACTGGACCAGTGAAATCCAGTGAGATCTATATGAGGGGCACTACAGGCATGGTCATAGCTACCATTGAGGGCACCGAGGTCATGTCCTCAGTATTTTTTTCTTGAAGTTGTTTCGTTGTGAAGTGAAAATAGCCGATGAGACAATTATCCTTGCATCAACGGACCGTCACGTGACACGTACTTGCAGATACCGCTGCCATGTCAAAACAAAAGTAGTCGGCTATAGCCAGCGGCAGAGAAAAGTCTTGAAATCTACCGGGAATTTTTTCACCGGCCCCGGTGGTATGTCCCAACTGGTGTCCAGTGTTTAACTGGTTTCCTTACCGAACAGCTCCAGCTGTGTTGCGCTTCAGTCAGCAGATTCGTCACAAATTCACAAATATACAGGCAGCATATTACTGGAGATTTTTAAGTCGCAGTTATATAGTGCTCACTTCCAGAAAAAAATATCTGCTGCAGTAGATGTTGAACTGCGACTTGAAAATCGCCAGAAATATGCTGTCTACTTTTGTGAATTGGACATGACCAGATTTTGCAAATTGGTCATTCATTGGATGTGCCCTTTTCTCCCTTTCCCAGCAGGCCGTGCTCCATTCCACATTTTAAGAACAAACAAAGAAAATAATATACCATTTTTAAATATACAACCATGGAAGTTGTAGAATACTGAAATAGGAGTTGATTTAATTTGCAAAATTGGAAGTGATAAGAAAGAACTGGACCACAAGAGTGACCATAACTGAGAAATGCACAGCAAGAAAGAGTTATAAATACATCATGGATTACTATAACCTTATATATAACTTGTGGTTTTCTTTTTTCTTTTTTTCTATTTGAAAAATCCTGGCTACGGCCTTGCCTACAGGCACACAAGTTTTAAAAAATAAAGGCCATCTAAACTTTGATATCCTTGAGCCGGTCCAACAATGGTTTTAAAGAATTTGCAAAGGAAGCTTTTTCATCTGTTATTTCTGTAAATGTCAAGCTATAAGAAGTGTTGACAAATACACCTGCAAGTACAGGTGGGATGGAAAGCAAGTGAATAGATTGATTTATTTAAGTACTTCACCTTCCAGATAGCCTTCCAGCTGCTCTTTTTTCCCTTCTTTCACCCCCCTCTTACCTCCACTTGTGCCTTTCTCTTCATGTCTTTTAGCAGAAATTACTCATCCAGAGCAGCCACCCATTGAGAAAGGAGAGCATTATGAAATTATTGCCATCTTTTTGATAGCACTGTTCATCCGGCGTTTTCTCCTCACAATAAAGACTCCCTCAGCGTTGGAGCCGAGGGTTCAGGTTGTTCATTTGACAGCGATTTTAATTGCTTTTTTTTTCAATTCTGGTTCGACTATCGCCAATTTCCCTTTAATTATGATATACTAACTGCTAACTTTGACTGCCCAGAGAGGGGAAAAGAGGTGTAAAAATTACACAAGATTGCTGCAGAAAATCGAAACTGAGTCACTTTTCTGTCTTGTGTGAGATGGTGCCATCAATAAAATTATGTGTGAGACAGGTGGGGGGGGGGGGGGCAGCGAAGCCAGTTGGTTGGAAGATGTGATGAGCTGAACTTACTGGTAGACTGCCAATCAGTGGGGAACTGGGTCGTCCTCTCCATTACAGAGACTTGAGTGACTTGAGTTATGTTTAACATTATAATTTAGCAGCTCAAATAAAGATAAATGGTTGGCAGTATACCGAACAAAGGAAAAAAAACAGAGGGAGGAGGGGAAAGATAGGGGAAATAAATGTATGATATACTCTATTCTGAAAAACGTGAGGACAAAGCAAAGGACTATTTACAGTCAATGTGAAAGGGTCAACACATTATCATTATCAGTCCAGACTTTCCATCTCTTCTTTGCAGTTTAACCTGGTTGCATGCATGTTAACCCTTACATACTGTTATATTATAAGTATTCCTTTATTATTAGTGCCTATGCCAAATGTTTGACTACATTTTGACATTATTATAGTGAAAATACATCCACAATCACACTTTATTACAATCTTATGTTATCTAAAATGAGAACATAACAGCTATAATTATTTATTTTTATTTATTTAAAGCAAAGGATGCAACAATATTTGAATATTTAGGCTTCACAATAACCTTTAACACTCAAATATTCCCATTTTTGTACATTTTTAGGACAATATAGGAAGATTCATAAACATTTCAGCCTTAAAAAAATTGGTTTCTAGTTGATTTGGGTCAAATTGGACCTGAACAGTATGTAAAGGTTAAGCAGGATTTTAAAGGTAGATCAATCTTTCCTTCAAAGAGAGATATGAGAAGATGAATATCAATTTATTATTGGTGAATTGCAATCTGTGCTATTTAACTGTAAATCTGTAAGAAATCGTCCTAAAACATAACTCCTCCTAAAATCACATAATGTCTTATTTCTCCATGCCTTAACCTTTATGCAAAGCTAATAATGGCTGTGTCCGAAATCACTCACTCATTCCCTACTCCCACATTACACATTACATTACATTACACTACATAGGGAGTCCAACATAGTGGACTATATACAGTAGGGAGCTCATCTGCAGAAAGAAAAAAGCACTTTCGGACACTACTCAGGTGCAGTTAATTACGTCAGCGCAATGCATGATGGGTAAATATTGCTTGGTTGGTGACAATCGGTTGTACACTACTTTTAACGATGCATTGTGGGATACTTTGAGTCCACTATATAGGGTATAATAATTCCCACTAGACATTCGGACAGCACTACACTATGGCGTACTCACTATGTAGTGCACTATATAGGGAGTAGTGAGTGATTTCGGACACAGCCAATGTCCTGATTCCAGCTCTGGACTTCATACCCAGACCTGAGATTGATATTGAGATTCTCAAAGGCAGTTCCAGAAATGTTGAAAAAGCTCCCCCCTGCTGTTTTTCAACTCTCACTTTAACTCGTGAGTCTTTCAACATCTTTCTACTGTTGTTAAAACAGGAGAGAGATGACAGATTATGAGAGAGAGAGAGCAAGAGATGCAACAAAAAGCTCTCAGTTGGACTTGAACTTGGGGATGTTGCGGTTCACGCTGAGGCAAAGTGAGTGTGTATTTATGTGTGTGTGTATATGTGTGTGTGTCTTAACCTTCCTGTCGTCCTCCCGGGTCAAATTGACCCCATCTGTTTTGACTGTTCCTTCTTTCCTCCCTTCCTTCCTTCCGTCTGTACTTCCTCCATCCCACTTTCTTCCATCCTTCTTTCCTTCCTCCCTCCCTCCCTCCCACCCTCCCTCCTTTCCTTTCTTCTTCCTTCCTTCCTTCCTTCCTTCCTTCCTTCCTTCCTTCCTCCTTCCTCCTTCCTTCCTCCCTTCCTTCCTCCCTCCCTTCCTCCCTCCTTTCCTTTCTTCTTCCTTCCTCTCTTCCTCCTTTCCTTCCTTCTCTACCCCTGTTATTCCTTCCCTTCTTCCTTCCTCCCTTCTTCTCTTTCCCTTCTTCCTTCCTCCCTTCCTTCCTTCCTTCCTTCCTTCCTTCCTTCCTTCCTTCCTTCCTTCCTTCCTTCCTTCCTTCCTCCCTTCCTTCCTTCCTTCCTTCTTCCCTCCTTCCTTCCTTCCTTCCTTCTTCCCTCCTTCCTTCCTTCCTCCCTCCCTTCCTCCCTCCTTTCCTTTCTTCTTCCTTCCTCCCTTCCTCCTTTCCTTCCTTCTCTGCCCCCCGTTATTCCTTCACTTCTTCCTTCCTCCCTTCTTCTCTTCCCTTCTTCCTTCCTCCCTTCCTTCCTTCCTCCCTTCCTCCTTTCCTTCCTTCTTCTTGACTTGACTTAAAGCTTAAAACTGCACCTCACGTTGCATTTTCCCACTTCAGTTTTTATTCTTTGCAAGCAGTCGTTAATGAATGAGCACACTGGGAGTTGAACTTAATTACAATAAAAGGCTGTGTGGACTGTCTGGGTGCC
Source organism: Scomber scombrus (assembly GCF_963691925.1). Classification (NCBI taxonomy): domain Eukaryota; kingdom Metazoa; phylum Chordata; class Actinopteri; order Scombriformes; family Scombridae; genus Scomber; species Scomber scombrus. The sequence goes on along the minus strand of NC_084981.1, from coordinate 26,311,038 downwards.
ATATCAGTTAAGTTTCAGCTCACAGTTGACACCCAGCAATGTCTCAAAACAAATTAAATTTACCTGAGCAAACAATCTAATCTAAGAGGAAACACAGGATATCATATTATATCTTGTAAGCTCCTCAAATTGCCTCAATTACAGTATTTTCTGTCTTAAATGGCTTATTTAACAAATCACCTTTTCCTCTAATTAAGTGTGGAATTTGATATTATATTGCATGGTTTTAAAGATGGGAGAGACTTATTGTTTAATTCAGTGACAATAAATGTGGAATTAACCTTTTACTCGCTATTATTAACCTTTACACTTGATAACCTGCTGTTTATGTGGGTTTCCAAAGGTTTGTACATCAAGATATGGATTGTGCTTTAAATTACCAGCCAAGTATGAAAAGATAAAAACACAACAACAGAAAACAGCCAAGTTGAACCGCTGTAGGTGGAGGTGCAGTGATGGTGGGAAGCTGCATGTCTGACTGATTTGTGCGTTGGATTTTTTTGAAAAGCACAGCACAGAAATAATTAAAAAATAACTTTTCTTATTGACAGTTTTGCCCTTTGTTGCAACTCTGCAGGATCAAGTATAAGTCTTCTTGCCTGAAGGATAAAACTGGTCATTTACTGTATCAGTGCCTTCTAAAACAACACATTTGACCAACATTTTCTGGTCGGCTACCTGTATTGTTAAAGTTTGGAGAAGTCTATGCAACGAAGCCCAGTTAAGGTGAAAGATTAATTGTGGTCGTGGTTAAAATAAATCACTATTGGTATAGGAAATAAGATGCATATTGTAAGCACAGTATCAGTCAGACTGTTTGTGGATCAGTAACAAATAAGTGTTGGCAAGATGAGCAATTCAAAAATATCTTTAAAAAATGTCTTAAAAGCAGCATCAGGTTTGTTAAAATGTACCTTTTGTATTTTTGTTGGTTTTATGTCATTCGAAATGACATTTGCACCATTTTTTACCAAAAGTAAGACTGAATGCTATTGAAAATGTCAAATGGTGTAACCACAAAATAATGATAAATATTACATATTTTATCACCTACAGTTTATTTAAGTGGACTTATACTAATAATTACTTCATTTAAAACAATATAAATAGTCCTGATCTCCATGGTTACCAGATTAAATGTAATATTTAGAACAATTGTATTCCATTACCTTTATTTAATATAAAAAGTTATAATGTAAGATCATGCCAAACTAGTTGATATGGTGTTTTATTGAGAATTTAGTGTTTTTAAGCAAGTTGAATTATTTGGTACAAAGTTTTTATGGTTACACCACTTAGACATTTTTGCCATAATCCTCTAATATATTCTCTCAAAATGGAATCAAGGCAGAAATTTGATGCTGGGTCCACAAAAACATTATGTGTGCAAGTTATTCATACGTTTATTTTCACATTTTAACCCCTTTACATTTGACTAAACCACATGGACACATCATCCCTACCTTGGAGACTTAGCAGTGCTACTGTACACAAGCTGTTTAAAGCATCTGGATATGAATATTCTGGTCTCAAATCATGATGTCTTCACGTGAGCACAGAGCAGTCATTAACCCTCCAGCTACTCAAGCTGACTGGAGGTTAAAAACAAATGAATTTCCTTGTGCAGGAAAGTCAGCAAAAGCATTAACTGGTGATGGTGGTGTTTTGCTCCACCGGCATTTGACACTCAAAGCTATTGTAATGTTTGTGGTGTTATTTCTCTATGGGTTCATCATGGGTTTATTATCATTCATGAGGGAGATATCATGTGTGTGGGTGTGTGTGTGTGTGTACCATGGGTGTCATCTGATCTGGGCATTCTCCGCATTTTTTATTTAGCCCTGAATAATTCTCCACTTTAAGCAGTTTGTCACTAAAGAAGACGGCAGTGTTTTGTATTTTCGGTGAACATAAATGAAGGCAAGACGAATCAGAGAGTCTTTACAGGAAAATATGTGGAAAATATTTACGTCTAAGTGGTTGACAGGTCTCCATAAATTCTTCAATTGATGGTGTTATAATGCCAAATGCTAGCTCACACATTTAGTCAGTGTGAGGACAAAATGGATATACCAAGATTTATTTTTATTTTACCAATAAAGAGGTTGAAGCTGAAACAATCATCTTCTCATGCTGAGCTAGAAAATTAAGTTACAAGTTATATACAGATAATATGTTTTGAATTGCACTGTAGGTAGCTGAACCATTAGCATCAATAGCCTAGATGTGCCTCCTCATAGTTAGTGACACCAAACTAGCCTAGATTTGTCATATAGCCATGAAGTTGTATATTTTATAAACAGTCTGGTAGTCCTTCAAACTGTGTGTAATACCTGCAACAAGATAAGTCGTAACTGGGGCTGGGTATTATTTAAAAAATTACAATACCAGTACCAAACCAAGTACTTCATTCGATAACCATTACATGTTGTTGGGGCTTTTCCATAATACAGTTCTAGCACTACTCGCCTCTACTCGGTTTTGGTACCAGGCACATCATTTTCCATTACTGTATAGTACCTCCTCAACGTGAGCGGGGTCGTCATAGCACGACCAAACTGATGGTGTACTTGCTGCTCGGTCTTTGGCCTTTTGTCACACACAAAGCCAGAGAAAAGAGCCAGATAAGGCTGCAGGTGGCGAGATGAGACACGCTTGAAAAGTACAGGAGAGTTTTGGTTTGTATTGTGTCGGACGTCGCGCTCATGTCTCTTCCAGTGACGACACTCTCTGACCAATCAGCGGCCGGCAGTCTGTTGACGTTACATTTTAGTATTGGCTCGGCTCGCTTGGAACCTCGCCAGATAGCAAAAAAAGCACCAGGTACCAGGTACTATCCCTGATGGAAAAGCAAAAAAACAAGTAGAGTCAAGTCGAGTCGAGCCGAGTAGTGTTAATACTATATAATGGAAAAGCGCCATAAGTGCGTAACAGCCGTGTAGTGTAGCTACACTTTAGAGCGTTTAGGTGGCATCTTGGCTGCTGAACTGTTTAATTCACCATGACTTCACCACCACAGACGGGTTGTAGCTGCTGTGGCAGTGGGCCAATCACATGACACGTTAAATTGAAGAACACTTGCATTGATTGGCTGTGAGCAAGTCCATACAAGTAGTCATATTTTCTAGCTCTGGGTGCAAAAAGGATCGATCGCAGGTATCGTTTGACGGGAGAGGTTGTAATTTTTAAAAAGATAGAATTTAGTAATTATCTTCATTTTTCCCCAGATAACAGTATTTTCTCATGTATTACTAATTGTACCATTGAGGCAGGAATTTAGGTTAATATCAAGTAGGTCCATAGGCAAAGATTACTAAAACAATTGAATTAATTATATTCATTGTCACTTGTAATAGTTAGCCATTTTCAGCTCTCATTCATGAAATTGCCATCGTATTATGGCCTAATAATAGTAATAATAGTAGGAATCTGATAAGATGCTCATTTTGGTTTGAAGTACTCGAGTGGCTGGAATATTCATGTGCAGATTATATGTTAAATCAAATCTAAACCAATCCTTTCTTCTCCAGTTATCACATTGTTTTAAGCCCTCACGTGCATGAAAAGAGAAAAAAAGCATGGACACAGTCGACCTAGAAGTATATTTAACAGCTTTTTTGATGGAGAAGAATCTGGGTTCTGCCCCCTGATGGTTAACAATCCACCCAAAGCCTCTGCTGTGTACCTAAACCTGCCTGTTTCTTCTCCAGCAGCAGACTGGACAGTGATGACCAACACTTTGAGCTCAGACTGACTATCCCACACTGCCATCTGTGGGCCAGCGAGTGAACATCAGCTGAGGAAAAAAAAAAAGACTGCCCCTTACATAAGTGATCTATAAACCAACAGTGTGAGTGGCTACCGTACAATAAGCAAGCTGAGATTATGCATGATGTCTCAGCTGGGGGATCCCACCGGGGAAGCAACGCCAGCTCGACCCGCGGCGCTGATTTACATGTGACCCACATCGATGCACCAGTTCCGGCGCTTCCGACAGACTGAGGGCGAGAGAAAGAAAGAAATGGAAAGAAATACAGAGAGAGAGAGAGAGAGAGAGAGAGAGAGAGAGAGAGAGAGAGAGAGAGAGAGAGAGAGAGGCTGCCATTTGGTGCATCCTCCAATCCCTTTTCTCCCTCAAAAAACAGCACCCACACACACACACACACACACACACACACACACACACACACACACACACACACACACACACACACACAGCAATCCCGCCTCTCTCAGATGCAGTGAACCCAATCCCATCTGTTAAAAGAGGATAAATTCTGGCAGTGGGAATTTATCTGCAGCCAAGATTTATTTACTGGAAACAACTTTGGTTTTTCTTTCTCTATAAGTCTGTCTCTTTCTTCTTCTTCTTCTTCCTCTTTCTTTTTTCTCCACCACCGCCCTCCTGCTGTTTCTGCCCTCCCGCTGCGTGTGTTGTCCTGCAGGTTCTGTGCTACCTCGGCCAGGTCGATACAGCCTCTAATGAAAGGTGCCTTTATGAAGGTGTCAGCTGGTTTCCTTCACAGGAGCAGGCAGCTCTAATTTGAAGTAATGGTTATTGGCTGGATCATTGACTTATCGAGCTGGTGATTAGTGCACTGTATCAGCACCCACAGAGGAGGCAGGGGGGCAAGAAGAGGGTAAAAAGGCACAGAGGGTGGGAGGGAGTGAAAGTGCAAAAGATTGAAAGTGGAGGAAGGTGTGTGTGTGTGTTTTGTTTGTGTGTGTGTGTGGGTTGTGTATGCTAGTGTGTCTGATGCGAGTGGTAACGTGGGAGGATGGAGAAGCATATGCGCTTGTGTTTCCATGAGACACGGAGATAAAGACCTCCTGCTGTGTCGGTGTCAGCCTCCATCATCGCCGTCCAGTTTGTATCGCTGCTTGTAATTCTGCCTTTGTGCTCTGATCAAATAAAACTTGACAAAATAAAATGATTCATTGTCCTTTTTCCTGCAGAGTTTCTCTAAAAAAACACAAAAAAACATGATTTATGATTTAATTTGTGTCAATCGTTAACTAGGAATGAAATGACAAACAGCACATTTCCTGTTCTGTGCACAGAAATCAAGAATACGATGGATTTTGTGGATTATGTTTTCCTTATCTTCTCTGCCAAAAATCTGTCCATCTTATACTTAACATGTTGTTTTGCTGCCTAAATGAATCTTGCAAACCTTAGCTGTCAAATAAAGTCAATTGTATTTATATAGCCCAAAATCACACTTCACTTTTTTTTGGGGGGGGTTGGCAAGATGAGCAATTCAAAAATATGTTTAAAAATAGTTTTAAAAGTGGTCGAAAAGCGCTACATAAGTACAGTCCATTTACCATAAAGCTTATTTGAATTTGAGTAGAAAATATGAAATTGCTGTGGTAAAATCACAATCTGGAGGAGCAGAATAAACTGCGCACATAGCATTAGGTAAATAAAATGTAAAAGTTGTTATGGAGAATGTGTCTGTCAATGGTTAACCTCATCAATGTAGAACGTGCTCAGGAGTCGAGGATGTCTGAAAATGTTTATTGAAGCTTGAATCAAAGTATTATCAAAACACCGTCTGATGCATGATGCCACCACGACTCTGAGGAAATTGCCCTCTGTGAATAGTCTTAAACTTTCGCAAATAGCACGAAAACTCTACACAGTCATACTTAACCTTCGTGTCGTCCTCCCGGGTCAAATTGACCCCGTCCTTTTTTCCTCCCTTCCTTCCTCCCTTCCTTCCTCTCTCCCTCCTTTCCTTCCTTCCTCCCTTCCTCCCTCCTTCCTTCCCTCCTTCCTTCCTTCCTCCCTCCCTCCCTCCCTCCTTTCTTTCCTTCCTTCCTTCCTTCCTTCCTTCCTTCCTTCCTTCCTTCCTTCCTTCCTTCCTTCCTTCCTTCCTTCCTTCCTTCCTCCCTCCTTTCCTTCCTTCCTTCCTTTCTTCCTTCCTTCCTCCCTCCTTTCCTTCCTTCTTCCTCCCCTCCTTCATTGACTCGAGGACAACAGGAGGGTTAATACATCTACAGTAATGGAATTAGCCTATTTGTTCATTAAGGAAACACAGTTACCCATCTGTGGGTTTAGGGAGTCAGACAATGCTGCATTATTGTTATCAAAGTGACTCCTGCTTTCCCCAAAAAAACACCACACAGCTTCCTTCACCACCAAGACAATAATGCTGGTTTCACTGTGACATCAAGGCCCATGCTTGACCCTAAATATGGAAAAAATTCCTCTAACAAAAGTGTTTGGAGTGAGGGACGTGTATTATAGAAGACGTAGAGCAACTTCGAGCTGCTGCCAATTACTAACACTCACACACACACACACACACACACACACACACACACACAAGAGGCTAAAAATTCAAAGGCAGCAGTCACGCAGGAGGAGAGGATTCTCAGAGAAGATAAAACAGTTAATTACAGACAAGCAAGATGTGAGAGAAGTTATCAACAAACACGCAGCAAACAGTGTCTGAGTGGAGGAAGCAGCGACGGGAGGCAACAGGCAGAATGTCCTGAGTGATGGAAACAAAGAGAGAAGAGAGGGAGAGAGAAGCAGATGGGTCCCCTCGGTACACTGATTCAGATACTTTTAAAAAATGCATTTTATCCTTCAGTCTACAATGTGTTGATGCTGCTTATTTCAACCAGGCGGGGAGTTCCGGTCCTCTGAAATGAGGCCAACGCGGAAGTAACTTAAAACTGCATTCTATCAAAAGGCCACCAGGGGGCGACCGTTTTGGTGTCAAAAGGACTTTCGTCTCTATACAAGTCAATGGAGAATTCACCAACTTCTCACTTGTTTTCTAACCTCAGTAAACGTTTTCAAAATGTGTTTATGGTCTCAATCGCTAGTTTAAAGCCTTCTTCAATGCAGTATGATGTTCATTTGGGACATTTTGGCCTCCCTGATTTTATATGTGACGATAAAGCAGGGTATGCATTAGGGCGTGGCTACGTCGTGATTGACAGGTTGATTGGTTCACAGGTTCAGGAGGGCGCCTCTTGCCCCTCCTGATGCCCACATAAGTAGAATCCGTGTTTTTATTTTTCCCAGCATGCACCTGAAATTTTCAAGATGGCACTGCTCAGATCCAAAACTATTGGCCTCCGTGCAGCAGTTCACAAACCAATGGGTGACATCACGGATGTTACGTCCATTATATATACAGTCTATGGTTTCAACTTAAACATATTATCTTGACTAGCAGCTTGTTCTTATTCCCATAGCTTTATATAACGCTGCTTTGACCCTCGGTGTAACCTTTAGCGTCACTTTTCAATGTAACCACGATTCCTAAACTTAACTAGACCTTAACTGCAGCTTTGCCACAACATAAAACATCATTATTTTTTAACTGTGGTTTGTAACAGTTGGAAAATGAGTCTAATAATGATGCAGATCAGGGGCGGCTCTAGATCTGGGGCTTAATTTTTAGCTTTTTTGGAATGGTTTACAAGCACATACTTTAATTTTACTGCATTGTATGAATACTGCAAACATTAGTAGTAGCGATTGATTTCAGTCCTTGTTAACTATTTCCCACAAAGAACGCACATAAAAATGAATATATCAAAAGGAAAACAAATATATTAGGTATATTACTTTCATTTTTAACTACAATTCACATCATCAGAAGTTTCACTCTTAATCACAGTTGTTGACAAATTGAAATGACTTTTTAAAATAGATTTGGCTGCAGCATCAAAAGCCCTCCTCTTGCTTGGCCTTTGGTGTAGATTAGAGTAAATTGAAATCCTGGTGCCTCTGTTTCAGACGCTAAAGGATAATTTGTGCATGAGTATCATAGAAATAGAAATGATTAGTGGTGGTGAGACTCTGTGAGCTTTTTTTCATTGCAAGAAGCAAAAAACCCAAACAGATGTACATCCTCATTCACAGGAATTATATTTAAATTTACACAGATGATGCAGCTATGATACATTAACACAAATCTGGGTTTTTGTGATTAAAATAACGTGTTTTGCATTTATATATATATATATGTAGTGGTTATTTAACCTTCCTGTTGTCTTATCATCAGCCGTGCAACTTTTGTCCTCCAGGGTCCATTTTGACTGTTTATAAAGCATAGAGTATCATCACCCAATTCTGTGTTGTTTAGGGTTTTTTTGCCTACTTCATTCGAACTTTACACTTATTTTTTGGGAAATTATGATCAATAGTACATTTAAATGAAATTATACCTGATTTTTGAGTTAAAAATAGGCAGAAATTATGAATTATTTTAACTAAATTTAAGTAATAATGATGATTATAAATTTGACCAGAGGACAACAAGATATAAACAGATATTAGTTTCCATATAATTTATTTAACACCTTGGGAATCTAAACAGGTTGTGACTAATTATTGTATGTTGTATAAATCGTAGCTTTCACCTGGTGGCTTTAGTTCTGCTATTTCATCGAAGTGGTTAGGTAGATGTTTGAAATTGTAACTCTAATACAGATTATTTTTGTTTTTCATTGATATTTTCTCAATTTGTAGAGTAAGTTTTTCATTTGACAGCTTTGTTGTTGCTCTAGAGTCATTACACATAACAAGTAGTAGTAATAGTAGTAGTGGACGAGGGTAACGCCTGAATTCAATACAAGCCTCCATCATGGTTGGCATCGTTTATATTGTGATGAAAAGAAACAAGCATGTCTTATTTGAACATATGTTAAAACATACTGTGTGTTTCCATGTTTCTAAGTCTTAAACACTGCATGATTACAGATCGTGTCTGCCAGTTAAAGCCCAGGAGTGTCGGGGGGGGGGGCAAAGTGAGTGTTTGAGATTCTTCCCTTTGAAAAATGAAAGGATTTGTCTAAGCTCCAGGAGATATCTACTCAGTGATTCAATTCCCAAAAGCGTTTTGGACTGAAATCGTTACATTCGTTGTAATAACCGTCGTTAGCAGCAGCGTTGGTGTTTCTTTTTAATCGGGCGGTTTGGACACATTTTGTAATAAACTCGTGTTGTTTAAAACCGCAGCTCCAGAGCTGCAGTTAGAAGAATAGCTTGTCATTAATTATTGAAGTCTTCAGGATTACAGCACCGAGAGGAACGAGGAAGTAATGATGCAGCTGGGAAGACGGGATTCAAGCAAATAAATGGTTTTACACACTTCATACGACTGAAGAACCATTTAGGAAGTTAAGAAACAATCACGCCTGCAACATTTTAACCTCAAGCATGTTTACGTGCACACTATCTCTGCTACAACCCATTTATTTGACCATATTCTGCAATATTAGGATGGAAAATACAGTAAATCTGTTGCAGTCTCATCCATATATCTATACACATGGCTTCATGATCTGCAGTTTGTAAAGGCTCATCTTGTCATCTGGCTCCTGTTGCTCAGTCTTATCACCGGTAATGAAAGAAGCAACATGTTCTCCACATCAACAGGCATCAGGCATCACCCTTAAAGCCAAGAATAATCCCAATAATTTCATTAATGTTTGAGTCAGGTTACTAATTAATCTGACATGCAGAAATAACAGCTTCTAACCAGGATTAGAAGATGATACGAGCCGACACATGATCCGGATAACAGCGTGCAAAGACAATATCCTTAAAACCCCACGAGTGAAATGATGTAATAATGTCAATAGTGGTAATTACTATAATGGTGCTGATGATGGGGAGCAGTTGAGTTTTTAAGCACTGAATGACTAAATTGGGTTTTGGGGAAGTGTATTTAACCACCAAAGTAGTTTTTGCAAAGAGAGAGAATTGTCTTAAACTTGTACAACAACACATTCACATAATTATATTCACATCAGTGCAGCGAGCAGTGTAACTATTGTCCTTCTGCTCTTGGAGATTCACACTCTGATGTAGCATTAGTTGTTTTCAGGAAGTAGCCACAGCCTCAGACTCTGATTTTGACACTTATTAAAGCTTTAACTGTCTCCTACTAACATTACTCAGCTTTCATTTATTACCAAACTAGCTGCCAATGATGAAATATGAAGTATTAAAGCTGTGAACAGTGTTATAAAATCAGTTTTATTATAAGCAGTACAGGGTTGTGATTGACACATTTTCCTCTTAGAAAACTCTTATTCAACCTGACTCGACTCCAGCTCTGGAAAACAGTGTCTGCCCACAACATTTCCCATACATGCGGCTCCATATGTCGAAGAATACTGGAGAGACGGCTCGTGGGCTTCAGTAGATTCTTGCAGATTTATTCGTGTAGCAGAGTCGGCCAGTAAACCCAGCGCTCGTTAGACTGCAGATTACATTCCTGGCTGTGGTCAAAGTTTGGCAAGATGTCGTTCAGATGATAAACTTCTTGTAGTGTGTCTTAGTGTTAATAATTGCACTGATATAAACATACAAAAAAACGATGTTAACACTATTTACACTATTTTTTAATGTAAGTGGATGGTGCAAATTATTTTAAAACACTGGAAAAAAAGGTTAAATTGCCTGAATTATAGTTTAATCAAGATCAAGATAAACTTTATTGTCTCACAAAGTGGGAAATGTGTCTTTGGCTAACCATCCGTGCTGCAGCCATTGAAAATAAATAAATAAATAAATAAAAACAACCATAAAAAAACCATAAAACACATGGAGCAATACAAAAGATACATAATAAATACAATGCAAAACATATTAAAAACAGAATAAACACATACTCAATACCAAATAGCAGCTTTTATAGTTTATGTAGCAAAAAATCTTCATAAATACTAGAAAGTAATTAGTTTTCAGTGTGAATTATTGCATGTCAGACAATCCCTTACTTCCCTACAAACTTCCAGTATGTTGTTTCCTTATTTGTGTCATCATCAATTTCCTATAAGCGTATTTTATGTAACTGTTAATCCACAGAAATACTATACTAAGTATTTTTGTCACTTAAGAACAGTTTAGAGTCTAATTTATTAAGACTTTTTTCTGCAAATTAACAACTATGAGCCCAAATACAATTAAAGTGGATATTTAACTAAACCAATTTAACACTTTTTTCCTGTATCCTCTTATAATTTATACCAAATTGAACAACATTTTTCTGTAAAATGTGCTAGAAATTAACTGTTAAATATCTGAATATTACATAGGAAATTACCAGGAGATTGGTGTAACATTAAAGGACCTGTGAAATAAAGTATTACTGGATTTAACACAATTATCACAGCACATAAATCATCTGTGGAAGCCAACAGCTTAGAAGGATAATGAAACGGAAATTGATCTCTTCCATTCACTTCCTGCACTCATGTGGCCTAAAAAGGTTCACAACCGCTAACATGGTTACACACTGGTGTTACTGGAAAGATTTGATCTAGATGTCACCACTTTTTAATAAAGCTGAGAGGTGAGAAGGTTGCTCGCTTTTTCAACCCTTATTTCCTCAACCCTCCATCCTGTCGTACAGCCATTTCATCACTGGAGCAACAGCTGCAGAGATTCAGATATGAAGGGTTTTCTGCATCTTCTGTTTAACCCTGTAAAGCCTGAACCACTGAAGGGTTTATCGGACCTAATGACAAGTAATTTAAAAAAATAATTGAATAACACTTTGCATATATGAGTTTTATTTTGTATCATATTTGATGCATCTGGAAGTTTTTGCAGTTTATTTTTCATAGCATGTTTCATAGCAAACAAAAACATATGAATATAATGTTGTTTAAATTATTGTTCCTGTGTAAAACTCATATTATCACCTATTAAACTTTTTTATGTATGATTATGATACATAATTTAATGATAAATGAGCTTCTATACCTGCTGGATCTCATTTGATACACACATCATTTTAAACAGGAAGTAATATAATTAACCCTCCTGTTGTCCTCGAGTCAAGGAAGGAAGGGAAGAAGGGAGGGAGGAAAGAAGGAAAGGATGAAGGAAGGAAAGAAAGAAGGGAGGAAGAAGGAAGGAAAGGAAGAAAGGAAAGAAGGAAGAAGGAAGGAAAGGAGGATGAAGGTAGGAGGGGAGGAAGAAAAGGAGGGAGGAAGGAAAGGAGGAAAGGAAAGGAAGGACAGACGAAAGAAGGAAGGAAGGAAGGTAGGAGGGAGGGAGGAGGAAAGGAAAGAAGGAAGGGAGGAAGGAAAGGAAGGACAGACGAAAGATTGAAAAACGGAAGGTAGGAGGGAGGGAGGGAGGAAAGAACGAAGGAGGGAGGGAGAAAGGAAAAGAGGAAGGGAGGAAGGAAAGAAAGATGGACAGAGGAAAGAAGGAATGTAGGGGGAGGAAAGAAAGAGAGAAGGAGGGAGGGAGGAAAGAAGGAAGGAAGGAAGGAAGGAAGGAAGGAAGGAAGGAAGCAAGGGGGATGGAGGAAGGAAGGGAGGAAAAAGAGAGGAAGGAAAGAAAGAGAGAGGGAGGGAGGGAGGAAGGACAGATGGAAGGAAGGAAGGGAGGAAAGAAGGAACAGTCAAAACAGACGGGGTCAATTTGACCCGGGAGGACGACACGAAGGTTAAATAAACTACAACATATATTTAATATTTACTACTTCAACAGTGCATCAGTCTATCTTTGTGCTACATGTATCAGGTTTCACACTGATGATGTAGAGCTCTCTAAAACTCATGTATTAAATATGATTCACTCGGCATTTAAAGGGTTAAGCTTTCACTAGGCTCCGCACCATGTGAGCAAAACCTCCAGGAAAATATCATAAACCAAAGCTCAAGGAAACAAAGCTAAAAAACAACCTAATAGCTCTTTCCTCATAGTCACTATTTCCATCGCATTAGCTCCGCGTGAGCCTCCGAGGAGCCGTAACGGCTAATATCAAGTTGAATAAGGACGAGAAGTGACATTTTCTATCACCTCGCCGCTGTGATGTCTGGAGCTTCGGATGGGATGAGAGGGAGGCAGAGGCAGGGCCGCAGAGAGGGGTCATACCAGGCTAATGGTGTCCAGAGACAAGGAGCTGATATTAGCCACAGGGAAACCTATTAAGAGCAGGCTGGAGACGGTCGTGATGATGAGGAGCTGATTACAAAATCACTGAAAGGAAAATGACTTTGGAGATAAGTAGAAGCAGAGCGAAGAAGCAGCAGCAGCAGATTGACCACATGTTCAACAAACTGTTTGAGCACAGAGTTGGAAGATAGTAAAGGAAAGAAGGAAGGGAGGAAGGAAAGGAAGGACAGACAAAAGAAGGAAGGAAGGAAGGTAGGAGGGAGGGAGGAAAGAACGAAGGAGGGAGGGAGAAAGGAAAAGAGGAAGGGAGGAAGGAAAAAAGATGGACAGAGGAAAGGGAGGAAAGAAAGAGAAGGAGGGAGGGAGGAAAGAAGGAAAGAAGGAAGGAAGGAAGGAAGGAAGCAAGGGGGATGGAAGAAGGAAGGGAGGAAAAAGAGAGGAAGGAAAGAAAGAGAGAGGGAGAGAGGAAAAAGAGAGAGAAGGAGGGAGGGAGGGAGGGAGGGAGGGAGGAAGGACAGACGGAAGGAAGGAAGGGAGGAAGGTTAAATAAACTAAAAAGGTTAAATACATGAATATTTTTGAGGTGTAACTTTTTTACTGGTTTTAAGAAATATTTTATTTGTGTGTCTATTTGTGAAGTCTATTAACATTCCCTTCAAAGAGAATATATACATTATATGGAGGGTTGGGAAGGTTATTTTGTTCCCTCCATCTGTCCGTCCTTCTTTCTTTCCTTCTTTCCTTCCTTCCTTCCTTCCTTCCTTCCTTCCTTCCTTCCTTCCTTCCTTCCTTCCTTCCTTCCTTCTTTCCTTCCTTCCTTCATTCCATCCTTCCATCCTTCCTTCCTGACTTCAGATGCAACCCTCTTTGTAATCATTTAACTACTTATTCCCCAACATTGTTTATACGTAGTGTACTTGAGCATTTTTATTTAAATAATTCATTTGTTTATTTTAGATTTACACACACCATTTTTTAGACTTTACCACTGTATTTATTTATTTGTTTATAAGTGTGTCTCTTCATTATCAGGACATCACTGGAAAATGTTACGGTCAATTTAAAGCTAGCAGAGATCCCAAGAAATGTCATAAATCTTGTGTTTCATAAATCATATGAAACATGTAAGAAATCGATATGTGTGTGTGTGTGTGTGTGTGTGTGCGTGCGTGTGTGTGTGTGTGTGTGTGTGTGTGTGTGTGTGTCTGAGATACTCATGACTGGGTCAAGAGGTTTACGTGAATCATTTAAACTGAGATTCCTCCTAACTCGAGGGGTTTGTCTCAGATCTTAAAGATGTGTCTGGGACAAGTGAAATGAGGCTGAAAGTCACACAGTCTGCAAAACACAACATCAAGTTTAACTTTTTATTAAACTTACTTTAATTGAGGGGTAAGCACCGGTTCACACAGAGCCGCGTCGCCTCGGGAGAAAATGCCTTTCAAACTCTGTATTTCAAAACATTGAAAGATGTGGCTGGCGGCGTTGGAGCGTGATGTGGAAGTGATGCTTGGTGACATTGTATTTTATTTAACTGAGTGAAAGATGCAAGTAATAACTTTGTAGAGTCACAATTGGAAAAACCTGTCAGGCAACCGGTAAGTCACAAGGGATTCATAGAGGGAAGTTATATTCCCGTATTTTTCATTGCGGTCAGTCACAAGTCGGAATGAGACTTAAAGCAACTGTCGTCTATAGTGATACTCATGATGATTACAAAGGAGGTTACATCTGAAGTCAGACCTTTAAGATTTTGCTCAGGAGGGTTTTTTCCTATTTTTTTAATATTTAACATGTTACTGAATACTTATATTGCTGTTTTTAATTCTTTGAAATCAATATTCTTCATATATATTGTAAATAAATAATGATGTGAGCTTATTTGGAGCACACATGGGCTTTAATGGAGTCACAGTACCAATTAAACCCACTTTATTCATTAAATATCTTTATTTTATATTCCAAAATCTACATGAACTAATGAATACATTTTCAAATGAGAGATAAATGTTGCTTTATAAGAAATGATCTCCCTTATAAATCATGTCAGTATCCATGAAAAACAGCTGAACTTAGATTTTGGTGCTTAATGGGAACATTTACCCTAACAGCTGATCTTAGATCTTAGGAAGGAAGGAAGGAAGGAAGGAAGGAAGGAAGGAAGGAAGGAAGGAAGGAAGGAAGGAAGGAAGGAAGGAAGGAAGAAGGGATGGATGGATGGATGGATGGATGGAAGGAAGGAAGGATGAAGGAAGGACAGAAGGAAGGACAGAAGGAAGGAAATAAGGAAGAAGGAAGGAAGGAAGGAAGGAAGGATGGAAGGATGGAAGGAAGGAAGGATGGAAGGAAGGAAATAAGGAAGGAAGGAAGGAAGGAAGGAAGGACAGAAGGAAGGAAGGAAGGAAGAAAGGAAGGAAGGAAGGAAGGAAGGAAGGAAGGAAGGAAGGAATGAAGGAAGGAAGGAAGGAAGGATGGATGGATGGATGGATGGAAGGATGGAAGGAAGGATGGAAGGAAGGAAGGAAGGACAGAAGGAAGGAAGGAAGGAAGGAAGGAAGGAAGGAAGGAAGGAAGGAAGGAAGGAAGGAAGGAAGGAAGGAAGGAAGGAAGGAAGGAAGGAAGGAAGGAAGGAAGGACAGATGGAGGGAACATTTACCCTAACAGCTGAAAACATTGGTTAGAACATTAGAAAAGTAATCAAATGTAATAAGTTACATTACTTTGATGAAGTCATTGAAATAGTTACATTACTTATTACATTTTAAATAGAGTAACTAGTAATCTGTAATCTATTATATCTCCAAAGTAACCTTACCAACACTGATGTGATATTCAATCATTTTTTTATGTATTTAATAAGTCAGAACATACTTTCATCTGCAGACTGTCACACTCACAGTTGTTTAACACACACACACACACACACACACACACACACACACATACACACACACACACACACACACACACACACACACACATACACACACAGGTGCAGCTCTGTTTTTCTTAAGATTTCTCCTTCTTTTATTCTTTTCTTTTTTTTCTTTTTGATGTTAGTAATATTTACATGGTCAGATAGTTGCATACCAGTCTGTGTGTGTGTGTGTGTGTGTGTGTGTGTGTGTGTGTGTGTGTGTGTGTGTGTGTGTGTGCACATCTGTGGCATGGAGTCTGTGTGTGTGTGTGTGTGTGTGTGTGTGTGTGTGTGTGTGTGTGTGTGTGTGTGTGTGTGTGTGTGTGTGTGTGTGTGTGTGTGTGTGTGTTTATTTTGCAGGAGGCTGATGTGGAAAGCCTCCAGTTTTCCTCTGTGTCTGTCTGGGGGGCCCCGGGGCCAGTAAATTTGTTAGGCCATCTGGCCAGCTGTCTGTCTGTCTGGCAGATGGTTCTACTTGAGGGGCCAACTGCAGACTAACCACAGGATCTGCAACATGATTCAATGACAGGACTTGATGCCATTCATTTCCAGATAAATAGATCTTTTTTTTCAATTTGCTTCTCTGTTTTTTTTGTTTTTAGCCAACAGTGTGAATATCTGTCCATTTTAGGATATTTATGACAGGAGGGCAGAGACCAAAATAATAGGTAGCATGTTATTTGTGAAGTTTAGTTTCCAAGTAATTGGCTCAAACTCTTAACCCTTTACATACTGTTCATATTCTGACTCATAATTAGTCTCGACACCAATTCACATTCATGCATTCCTCCATCTGTCATGAATAATGTTTGATTAATTTTATGGCACTCACAATCACTATTCTATGGTACAGGAGAAGATTTTATAGAATATGACGAATACAACATGTTTGAATGCTGATTTTTGAATTTTCTTAATAAACACAGATCAAACGTGTACATTTGCATATATAAAAATGTGTATCAGCTGCAGAAACCTTAAAAACAAATATGCATTTTATTTCCATTTTTGTAAACTGTGGGTCACATTAGGAAAAGTCCACCTAAAAGAAATGTTTACAGTGATTTTTTCAGCCCTCAACTTTAAAAATAAAGGGTCAAATTTGGACCTCGAACAGTGGTTAAGGGGTTAAAACTATGAACAAAATATTAATATATTCAAATGTATCCTCACATATAGCCACTGTTTTAATTGTGTCACTGTTGGCTGCTATTTATTGGTTTATAGTTTCATCCGAGGCTCCAAAGTGCTAACAGATGATTAAATCTGATTTTTCTGATACAGCACCAACAGCTGAACTCTGCCTCTCATGAATCAGAGACTCGGTCAAAGTGTGGAGGTTGAAGAGATTTTATTTTCTTCTTTTTATTAGCTGTGTTCAAGTCCCACTCGCTCTCTCCTCTAGGAAAATTGTCAGTCACCGTGTCTGGCCAGAGACCAAATGCAAATGATGTTCTCTCTCCACTTCATCTGCTAATTCTGCATAATGAGTTGTTGAATGTTGGAAAAACTAACAATTTTTTAAACAGTCTGTCAGTTTTTTTGCATAAATTTTGAAATTAAAACACCTCCCGACTGTATTAGTGTTGCCTTCGTGGGGGAAAAAAAAAAAATCCAAATTGCCCCCTGTCTCAACACTTCAGCGTGAAGAGGAAACATAATAATTTTGAATTGTTAATACTCAAGTTTCATGCTAAATAAATGCATGAGGGAAAGAGTCTTTCACACAGCTGTCCCGTGAGATAATAACACTGTGCCGAGAGAAGCATGCAGTCCTATAAACGTAGCAAATGACAGCAATTGATTTATGTTTCATGTCATCACGTCTCTTATGCTCATCTAAGTGTTTCTCTATAAAATGAAGCTGTGAAGCCATAAAAATAATAATAAAGAAAGTATGTTTAAAATGAAGTTTCTGGGACACTTTCTGAACCATTACACTTTCTCAGAGCAGCAGAAACACATTTGTAATCATAAACACAATGCAACATTTCTGCAGATCTAAAGTGTATCACATTTTATTGAAGCAGTCAGTTAAATGTAGAGTTTCTGTTCACAAAGATAAATTATACCGAGCTGAACATAAAGATTTATGCTCATCTGCATCCTAGTATGCAAAGTGTGTTTGGGTCAATGTTTTATTTGTGTCCATGTGGTTTATAGTCAAATTTAAAAGGAGTTAAAATGTGAAAATAAACGTATGAATAACTTGCACACATTCTTTTTTTGTGGACCCAGCATCAAATTTCTGCTTTTAATCCATTTTGAGAGAATATATTAGAGGATTATGGCAAAAAATGTCTAAGTGGTGTAACCATAAAAACTTTGTACCAAATAATTCAACACTAAATTCTTAATAAAACACCATATCAACTAGTTTGGCATGATCTTACATTATAACTTTTTATATTAAATAAAGGTAATGGAATACTATTGTTCTAAATATTACATTTAATCTGGTAACCATGGAGATCAGGAAACATTTACATTGTTTTAAATGAAGTAAGTATTAG
>NC_084981.1:26265219-26287719 GCF_963691925.1 Scomber scombrus | reverse complement strand
CGTGGAATAAAAAACGATGTATGCTCCTCAACATGGGTGCCTGCTCATGTTTTTTTAACCCTCCTGTCGTCCTCCCGGGTCAAATTGACCCCGTCTCTTTTGACTGTTCCTTCTTTCCTTCCTTCCTTCCTTCCTCCCTCTTTCTTTAATTTTTCCTTCGTTCTTCCCCTCTTTCCCTCTATCTTTGCTCCCTTCTCCTTCAGTACTTCTTTCCTCACTTCCTTCCTTCCTTCCTCCTCCTCTCCTTACTTCCTTCCTCTTTTCCTCCCTCCTTACTCCTTTCCTTCCTTCTTTCCTCCCTTCCTCCTGTCCTTCCTTCCTCCTTTCCTTCCTCCCTTCCTCACTTCCTGCCTTCCTTCCTTCCTCCCTTCCTTCTCTCCTTACTTCCTTCCTCTTTTCCTCCCTCCCTCCCTCCTTACTCCTTTCCTTCCTTCCTCCTGTCCTTCCTTCTTTCCTTCCTTCCTTCCTTCCTTCTTTCCTTCCTTCCTTCCTTCCTTCCTTCCTCCCTCCTTTCCTTCCTTATTTCCTTCCTTCCTCTTTTCCTTCCATCCTTCCTTCCATCTTCCTTCCTTCCTTCCTTCCATCCTCCTTCCCTCCTTTCCTTCCTCCTTCCTCTCTCGTTTCCTTCCTCTCTCGTTTCCTTCCTTCTTCCTCCCTTCTTTCCTTGACTCGAGGACAACAGGAGGGTTAAATGGAAGAGAAACTTTTGCATTTCTGCACCACCTAACCTCTTAGATTAACCCTTACATACTGCTCATAATCTGGCATTTCACAATATCCGCTCATATCTCTAAACATAACAGAGCAGAGAGAGCGTATTCTTCAGTTTTTAAGCGTTTTGTTGATGGGGGAAAACAATTTACAATCACAGTATATATTGGTTCAAACATACCAATTTCAATTAAATGTGAATGAACAGTATTTTTTGAATGGTGTTTTTTGAATATTTGAATAAATGTGGGTCAAACACACAACACAAATGAGTATCAGTTGCGCAAAAATGTTTTTAAAAAGTTGAAATATTTCCATTTTTTGTATATTCTGGTGTCATATATGGAAATGTGGTCAAATTCCTGGCTAAAATAAATGTTTTTAAGGTTGTGTTTTCTTGTCTGATATATAACACTGGGTCAAATTAGACCCTGAGCAGTATGCAAGGGTTAAATTGAGAAACATCCATTTGCACTAGTCTAGATTAGTTAGATTGAGGGTGCTGTTACATGTTGCCCTGTAGGGGGCGGTGTTGCACCCTGCTTCCTGCTTGGTCTCTCTTTTATCTCTTTTGCTCTCTGGCGCCCTCTTTCTACCTCTACCTGTCTCTTCTTTTTTTTTTTTTTCTTTCAGGAAGAAACACCTGAGAGCTATTAGTAATCACCTGTGAGAGGATTTCAGGAGGAGCGGGAGGAATCCTCAGTCTCTCTCTAACCACTGACTGAAACACTGATCAGGGGAACTTTTTCTTGTTTTTGAGAGCTGGGTCTTTGTTTTCTTTTGTTATTTTAGTTTGGGATGAAGTCCATTGTCCATGTCCATTCATGTTTTTTTTGGTTGAATAAAAATCAGATTATTTTGTCCCTTCTTTATAGTTTAAGGAGCGGAATAGCTGGATGGCTGTCCCAGTGATATCCCCATCTTTTGTTTGGTACTGCTGGTTTTCACTGCTGATTTAAATATATAAAAACATTGTTTAAGTGTGAATTATGAAGTCTGAGCGTCCTTTCAATATATTGCAGTCTCTCTAGTTGAGCCTGTGTGTTAGAGGGACTGTAACAGGTGCTATGAACGTCAAAAATGGAAGAATATAAATATACAATCAGGTCCATCAGGACAGTCTGTGATGATTTAGAAAGATATTTGAAATCATATTTATAAAACATTATGTAACCTAAAATGGTTCTATGTTACATAAAACCTGTTAGCCTTTTGGGATTCGCGAGAAAGTTTCGGAGCGACAGAGAGAGACAGATCGCCCCTGTAACCATAGTAACTAAGTCTCATTGCTGCCTGCGTACACATGGTGCGAGAGGAGAGAGAGAAACAACCTGCTGCTGCCAGAAGAGCCGCTGACTGAGATTACTCTGAGCGGCATGCATGGGGATACATTACAATATAAAAGATTTGTGTATATTTTCCTCCCGATGGTCTGAATACTCTCTGCTGCTCGGTGCTGCTCTGTCTTCTCTGTCTGTGCGCTGTCAGTGCAATTTGTGTGTTTCTCATGCTCAATATGTATTTAGTATAATGTATTTTGTATTTAATTTTTTAGTATATTGTTCTTTGATTTCTTTGTGTATTAAGCTGCTGGACCCTAAATTTCCCCAAGGGGATCAATAAAGTTTATATCTATCTATCTATCTATATGTGAGACTTGCCATTCATTCCTGACACAGCTAAGTATAATAGTTCCCTGTAAGGTTTGCTGTTGGTCAGTGGTGCAAAATGAGTAAGTTGAGGTTCATCAAAGTTGAACTCAATGCTAAAAATGTGCAGTTTGTTGCTGGTGTGAATGTTTTTGAGACGGTTTTGGGACTTTATTGTGTATTTCTTATCATGAATTCCTCATGCTTTACACCCACATGTCAGAGTTTTCTGATATAAGAGGAGGCGCTAAAGACGGCCCTCATAACTCACTCTGAAATATGAATTCTCAACACTCAGTTGTGTTTAGAAAATGTGTTAAAAAAACTACAGAAAAACATCTGTGGAGCACCTTCATAGCCGAGTGGTTACAGTGCATGCAATATACCCGCAACAGCCCTGGTTCAATCGGGCAAGAGACCTTTGTTGCATGTCATATCCATTTCTGTCTCTCCTCTTGTTTCCTGTCAGCTTCTCTCCACCAACTGTCCAATAAAGCCCCAAAAATAGTAATATTTAAATTTAAGTTGCAAGCAGTGACAAAGGGGCGCTCATTCTCCTGCACATGTCGGGCTGTAGTACAGTCTATTGACAAACATTTGGGGCAGATTGGACAATGTATAAGGACTTCCTGTTTTATGACGAAACCTCGAAATTTGCTGCATCGCCACGGCCACCAAGTTTAACGGAGGCAAATTTTAATTTTTCATCTTCATCCTCTTAAAATGACTCTGAATGAATTTTAAGTCGGTCGGATTAAATCTGTAGGAGGAGTTTGTTAAAGTATGAGGTGTGGAAATGGTGAAAATGGCGCCAAAACTGAAAATTCAAATCAAAATGGCCAACTTCCTGTTGGAGTTAGGGTATGGGTCCAAGAGACGTTTTTGTGCATCTCTACATGATTTATGTGCATACCAAATTTAGTTTGTCTACATCAATCTGGAGCGAGGGGCTGAATTTTCTTAATTTGCCTTTGGGGCGACTATTAAATATGTGGCTCGATATACCACAAATTCCAAAAATACACTAATTTTTGAACTAAAACATTTTGGAAAACAGCAAAACACGTGATCATTGTAGGATTGTGGTAGAATACCAACTCTGTAACTCGAATACGAGGTTCATGTTGGCATAAAGCATGCACAGCAAACACCTCCATGTAACTTATTAATGTTAATATATGCTAGAACATGCAAAGTGTTGCATGTTGCAAACATGTTAATGCTGATCTTTGATGTAACATTCCTGTCCTCGTTTCTATATGGGAAGTGTTGTGACCTCATTATCATTTCCCTCATGCAATTAAAATGTTATGATTGTTATCGTTGTTGCATTGTGCCGAACCCCTGCAGACCAACACGATCCCTGTGGACAAATCTGATGGTGAATTATTCCAACATTAACAAGACAACACATCACACTTTTATATGTTCTGTTAACCTCTTACCTTTTGTGTTGTTGTCTGGCATCAACATTTAAACAGCTACAACCAAAAATAGGCTATTTAATCAACAATTAATGCTTATATAACCTCTCAAAAAGACTTTATTTTAAGACATTTCCTTTATAAATTGGCTCAGTTTCTTTTACCACCTATGTTTGAGAAATATTGGCTCAGGAAAATTAAGCAGCAGTTATTCCTAAATCGCTATATTGGAATTTATATATCATTTTTGAACGAGTTCCTTTTTTTTTTAATGTCTTTTTTTCCCCCCGTCTTCACGGTAGTCTGGAAAAAGAATTCAAATGAGTAATACAGCAGGAACATTTGCTGTAGAGCTGGCTGCAGTGGAAGTGTGGATGAGTGTGTTTGACTGTGTCTCCTCCCACGTTAGGCTTTGACTTTAACAAGTTTGATGCCTCCATATTTCTTTTTCTGATGTTTCACTTCAGTGTTAAGTGTAATGTCACCCAAAAAAAAAGATCCCAAAAAACTTTAAATTAGTCTAAATCAGACTTGGTAACTGATGGGAGAGAAGAGGAAAAGGAGTTTTTCCTCTCCAGCCTTCACCTCTGTCGCTGCCCATCAGCGCTCGCTCCCTCTTTCGACTGTGAGAGGGAACTTTAACTACATCCACTATCTCAACGCAGGCACTTTTATGGCTCTCTGTAGCTTTATTCAAATCGCATTCATTTACAGTCACATAAAGGGGAAAATTAAACCAATAACTCACAGATGCAGACAGACGTGCATGCAATGTCTCGTGTGAAAATGCACACATAAAAGCGTACACCACACACACACACACACACACACACACACACACACACACACACACACACATCACAAACAATAGGCTACAAGTTAGACTCCAAAGTTGTCTTCAGACTTTTAGCTTTCTTTGTCTTCCAGGAATAGCCAAAATGTTTCATAGAGCCAAACTCCCCCGACAGAGAAGGATCCCACAGCTGAGACTGAGAAGAATCCTAAAGCTGCTTTTGATGCACTAATCTGAAAAGCCTTTTTTACCATCCTAGCGCCCATTAGCGGCGTCAGTCTCTCCGGGGAAAACAGCAAATTCTGAGCAAGTGAGCAAAAATCACAACTGAAGCTAAAGGTTGCCCATTCTCTCTCTCTCTCTCTCTCTCTCTCTCTCTCTTTCTCTGTGTGTGCATGTGTGTCTCTCTCTCCTTTTCTTTCTTTGTAATGCTTTTACACATGCAGAGATGCTTTGTGGCAAATCATTTTAAGGGTTATTTCCCTGTTGCTTGATGTGGAGACGTGGGAGACACACTTCCAGCAGAGATGCAACAGACCGCATCAGAAACACTCCAGGAGGCAACGCCAAAGATCCTCAGCAGAGGACAACTTGGCCAGTTTGCATTTATCATCAACACAACTATAAACAATAAAAAAAAAAAAAAGTTTAATTCTGGGGCCAAAATCCAGTCGACAAAAGAAATCAGAAAGCAAAAGCACATTTCTTTCTTTCCCTCACGAGCTAGTGCTGTATCTAATTATTTTACATCTACTGTTTTACTTCAAATCTTCACAAAACAATCCAAAATTCACGAGCAATTCCTCAAATCTACTTCCAGGGTTTTTCCAGGGCTCTCAGCAGGGGGGAGTTTCTACTTTCAAACTACTTCAAGGTTTTAAAAAAATGAACTTTAGGTGTTTTTTGATCTGCAGACATGCTGTTAGTTTGTGTTTTTTTTCTCTTAACTTACTTTCTCTTTCATCTCCTTGGCTAGTACACATCATTAAAGCCAAATAAGAGGGAAGAATTGGTGATATAAGTGTTTTGTACTGTATATGCATGCAGACGCTGTGCATATGTAATTAATATAGGGGGCTTCTACTATACATGCATGCATATAAAAAGCTTTGCGCTGTTATTTTTGGTTCATTGCTGGGGGTGGTGGGGAAGGCTGGAGAGTAACTGGTGCTGTGGATTGAACTGGGGAGCGGGTGGGAGAGATACAGTGTGTGTGTGTGTGTGTGTGTGTGTGTGTGTGTGTGTGATATGTGGTAACGTGATGTGTTATGCATCAATCTGCTGATATATTCATGCAGACATGTAATAAAGAAATAATAATCTATAAAATGTTAATGAATTTTTATGCTCAATTTATAAGCTAACATGAACAAGAAACCCTACAGATGAAATTATAACATCTGAAGACATCTGTGTGATGAGGAAGTGGACTTTTTTTTCTTTTCCTGGTAATCCACTTCATTCACACGGTCAAGAATAAACATTTCATTCTTTACTTTTATACCTAGTGTTCATAAAAGCTCTTTAAATGTTATGCTGCATTTATTGAAGGAGAGTATCTCAGCATCATGTGTTCTTGTTCGTGTGTGTGTGTGTTTGTGTGTGTGTGTGTGTGTGTGTGCGCGCTCTGTCATTCATTTCAGACTTAGGACCAGTTAATTGGGGGCAAAAGCCATGTTCTTAATTGGGAGAAGGCTGATTTATGGGTCAGTGGTTAAGGTTAGGGTTAGGTAAGGAGTTACGGTAAGTCTCCAGAAAATGAATGTACGTCTATTTAATGTCCCCAAAAGTGACCGCCTTATATGTGTGTGTGTGTGTGTGTGTGTGTGTGTAAGCATGAATGTGTTATTATAATGTACTGCATTATTTGTGTGGATATATGTGGGTGTGTGTGTATGTTTCTGGGAATTAGACTTAGTTCTTTTGGTCATGAATGATCAATCCCATGGTGTTTGGCCATATAATGAGACCCCCAGATACATGTTATACTGTATGTATGTATTTTATATGTTGTATTATTTGTCTCAATAAAAAAACAAACGGGTAACTTTGAAAAAACTGGAACTAAAATAAAATATTGCAGATTTTTTCTCATTGTAAAATTATGAGATATAGGGCTAAAAACATTCCTCAAAAGTGACTAAATTAATTATTTATATGCAATCTACTTTATGTTAGATGTGCTACCTAAAACTAAACTGTAAAACACATTTTTACCATTTTGGATACTTCTGACACATAAAAGAGCATCAATTCACAGTTTAATATTAAGTGGATAAAATCTGAATAGGACTGTAATGTTTTCATCTATAGCTATAAAGCATTAAATTAAAAAAAAAGTTCATTTAGATGGTGATTCCTCCTCCTGTCAAAAGCAAGTTATTAAAGGAAAAAGGCCTGTGATCTTTTAGTAAACACTGTATTGATCACCAACAGACCTCTGCTCAAAAGGCTTTCATGCTCGTGTTTTTTTGTTCTTTAAAAAAATAATATATATATATAAAAAAGACACTGGCATCAGCTTTCTGGCCTCCTGTCAGCTTTTGGCAGCAGTGCTAACCCTTTAAACACACCAACAATGAACTCTGGCTCTTTGTGTGTGCCGCTCTGTCGTGAAGCTGTGGAGCGTATCTCCACCTCTGACATAGATCCCCTCTGGATCATACAGCAGGCTTTCTTTTATCTGTTGGTACTGTATGAGTTCCTGCTTCAAGGAAGACTTCAGCACAGGGTTTATATGATCCAGTACTTGAACAGAGAGGAAGCAGGACAGTAAGAGTGGACCAACATGTACATACTGTATGAATTATGTTGTTTTTTTTGCATTTGAAAAATATGTTTAGTCTGAGCTCTCATATTATTTCTGCAAAATGTTCTCTCCCAATATATTTCAGTCCCAATCAACCACGTTTCCAAGACATTATGTTCATATACATCTAAAATGCAATAGCACTTATGTTCTGCTATGAACTCTATGCTGCCTGAATTGCATCTTCTCTCAAAAGACGATGTTGTTAATTAATGTATTTGACTAGTTGCAAAAATGTTGATGCTGAATGTATGAGTGAAATATTCACTGACAACATACCTAATTATTTTTCCCCCAATCAAAATATGCAGTCTTGCAGTACGATGTATGCAAGTAAAAGACTGAAAAGAATCATTTAAGTTGGGAAGAGTCAGAGAAAGACTGTGATCAGGGTGAAATATCAGTGATGAGCAGGGTTGGGAAGGTTACTTTGGAAATACAATAGGTTACAGATTACTAGTTACTCTATTTAAAAGTAATAAGCTATTTCAATGACGTCATCAAAGTAATGTAACTTATTACATTTGATGACTTTTCTAATTTTCTAACCAATGTTTTCAGCTGTTAGGGTAAATGTTCCCATTAAACACCAAAATCTAAGTCCAGCTGTTTTTCATGGATACTGACATGATTTATAAGGGAGATCATTTCTTATAAAGCAACATTTATCTCTCATTTGAAAATGTATTCATTAGTTCATGTAGATTTTGGAATATAAAATAAAGATATTTGATGAATAAAGTGGGTGTAATTGGTACTGTGACTCCATTTAAGCCCATGTGTGCTCCAAATAACCCACATCATGATTTATTTACTAAATATTAAAACAAATATTGATTTCAAAGAATTAAAAACAGCAATATATGTATTCAGTAACATGTTAAATATTAAAAAATGAGGAAAAAACCCTCCTGAGTAAAATCTTAAAGGTCTGACTTCCGATGTAACCTCCTTTGTAATCATCAACATTTTCATTAGTAACTGTATTTTAATGACACTTGTATGCCATTGAATGTAACTAGTTAGTCAAAGATAAATATGACCAAAAAGTCCTCATATCAAATGAAACAGATTGTGAATGCCTTCCAGTGATTTTCCAGTCAAACAGCATGCAATCAAGCAGACAAGCACATGCACGTGCAATTATTAGCATATAAACAGCCAAGTGGGTTGAAACCTCCGATATTAGGCGAGAGGAAAAACAGGAAGTGAGCAGAGAGGCGGGGAGCAAAGAGCAGGGAGGTAAATAAAGTATGCTGCTGGCAGAGAGGAGAAGAGTCAACAGGCATGTTTACTGGAAAACAACAAGCATGTATAGCAGGCCAACAAGTAGCGGAGGCAGAGAGGGGGGTAAACTCCGTGGCCTGCTGGTGGGGGAGGAAGAGTGAGCAGTGTGAAGACAGGTGGTAAACAAGAGCTTCGATAAGCCGGCAGGGAAACAGGTGTTTGGGGGACAGCGCCATCATTTTTTATTCACATTTGCATCTTATAAATATTTGATAAATTAATAGTTTCCTCCATCTGGTGTGTGTTCTGGGCCGTTGCTCGGTTTATGTGGATGTGCTCATCATTCCTGTAGGTGTCGAGTCGATCTGCATGACTGACTGACTGGATGACTAAGTGACTGTGTTGAACCCGCTGCGCCAACTCACTCGGTGGGATCCTGTTTAGAAAGAGAGGAGAAAGGGAGAGTTAAATATGCTTCTTCCTTCTTGCCTTCTCTTTTCCTTTCAAGCTGCACATCTCTGACGTTTAACTTACCTCCATTTTAGCATCACTCCACTGGCTGCCCAAACATTTTAGGATCCATTTTAAAGGTTTGCTTTTAAATCCCCTCAATGGTCTTACCCCACCTCACCACATCAGCTGCTCCTGAGTGTGCCTAAAACTACATTAAGCGTAAACTCAGATTGGACTGTGCCTTCATTGTTGCAGCTAAAATCTTTTCTTAACTCTTTGTAGGTCTGCTCCACCGTTTAGTAGAAGTCACTTTGTGTCGTGATATCTGGTCAAAAACTAAATCTATTTAATTTAAAAGTTTTTGGGCAATCTTTACCACTTGTATGAGGTATGTAATGCAAAGACAGACCATTAGATTGTGTTATGGTTGCTATAGATACAGGTTGTTCTATGGTTGCTATAGATACAGGTTGTTCTATTGTTGCTATAGATACAGGTTGTTCTGTGGTTGCTATAGATACAGGTTGTTCTGTGGTTGCTATAGATACAGGTTGTTCTGTGGTTGCTATAGATACAGGTTGTTCTATGGCTGCTATACATGTAGATACAGGTTGTTCTATGGTTGCTATAGATACAGGTTGTTCTATGGTTGCTATAGATACAGGTTGTTCTGTGGTTGCTATAGATACAGGTTGTTCTGTGGTTGCTATAGATACAGGTTGTTCTATGGTTGCTATAGATACAGGTTGTTCCATGGTTGCTATAGATACAGGTTGCTCTGTGGTTGCTATAGATACAGGTTGTTCTGTGGTTGCTATAGATACAGGTTGTTCTATGGTTGCTATACATACAGGTTGTTCTATGGTTGCTATAGATACAGGTTGTGCTCTAGTGTATAAACGAAGAATAACACAAATCACTGCTGACATCAGAGATCCTGCTGGAGACATTTTTGACGTTGAGTTAACTTTTTTCATCTTGTACACGAACATAATGAGTCTCTAACATGTTTTAAGAAAAAGTGTTGAACAAATGAGGTCTGTAGAGGTCTGTAAAACATCACATTTAGAGTCAATGAGGGGAAAAAAATCCATGTTTTATGTTTTCATGACCTCAAAGAGGAAGGAAAAGCAAAGAAATGATTTTTTAAATAGCACTTTATTGGTGAAAACCCATCTCTTCTCCTTGGCCTTTAACACCTTGTAAGACATTGACTATGTATTTTATCTTTCCTATTATTTTACTATCTATTACTTTTTAATTTGAGCTCCGTTCTCTGCCTTGGGTTTTGAATTGTGTTGTATTCTAAACAATGATAATAAAGGAATCTAATCTAATTATGTATTTCATTTGATTAGATTTGACTGTTTTTATTGTATGGTTGTTATTTTTACTAATGTTTTATATCTATTAATCTGTATGTTATATGTATTTTATGCCTTGTGTGAGCTGTTATGTCTGTTATTTATTCTTCTGTACAGCACTGTGGTTGTTTTAAAGTGCTTTAAATATAAAGTTGTATTACACTGGAACTAAACAATAGAGTGAAGAAGGGAGGGGAGAAAAAGTAGGAGATGAACGATGAGTGGAGCTGTCAGTCGACTATTAAATCCTGACTCTTATCATATTACATATTCTACATCCCACCAGCAGACATTTCAGTCACTGTAATAGTTTGTTAATTAGTGTACAAGGCTTTTGGACAAGACAGCGAGAAGAAAGCCTCTTTTCAGAGCCGCCTGCTGTGCTTCAGATGTTTGATATGGCGCAGCTGGTGTTATCAGGCCCACTTTCAACTGCCCTTCTCTTTCCTTGTCTCTCTGTTCACTTCACTTTGATTCTTGTTTAGAGAGAAAAGGCTTTTTCCCCCTCCAACTTGACAAGATCACTTTGGTTGTATCTTTACAATATCCGTGTTAAATCCTCGCTTTCAAAAGGCGTTTGCCCGTTAATCTTCCACAATCTCTTACACGCGCTCCTTTAAAAATGATCTGTAACTGTCTGTGTGTGTGTTGAGAAAATAAACCAGCCTTGTGATAAAAAGCAAAGGGGTAATTAAAATGAGCTAATAGACATTATTAGCTATTCATCAGCTGCAATAGCGCTCAACTTTCCCTGGAGGCACAGTGATCCTCCCAAACAGGAAAAGTCTTTGAAACAGGTAGCGCCGCGTCTTCCTGAATACCAATTAGCTCTCTCCGACTCGCTCGGCTTTCCGCAGCTCATCCGAGTGAATCGTTTGACAACACAGGAGCCGTTTTTTTTTCTTTTTCTTCCACGGCTAGCTAATTCAGCACAATGCCCGCGAGGGAGGCAGACAAGGTGCACCTCGAGGGAGAATGTCACGAGTATTTGAGAAAGGTTAGAAAGAGAGAGGAGTGTGTTGTCATCATGCACGCCATTCATCATCAGTCTAATAACACACTGGCACAAATGACTTCTGTGGAAGAGTGTTTGGCTCTGTATAGATGTTCCCAATACAATATATATGTGTGTGTTTGTGTGTGTGTGTGAGTGTGTGCATGTTCCTTTTTGCATAAAGGCTGTCTTCTTCTAGAAAATGGCAGCTTTGCTCATTTATTCAAATGCTTTGAGTTCCTGTTACAATCAAAAATGGATGTTTGAGCTTCACTGTAAAGAATGATGTATGTAGTGTGACTGTCTGACATTCAAATGCTGTTTCCACGGACGGGTCAATGACATTTTAGTCAAATTTAAAGGGGTTAAAATGTGAAACTAAATGTATGAATAACTTGCACACATTCTTTTTTGTGGACCCAGCATCAAATTTCTGCTTTTAATTCATTTTGAGAGAATATATTAGAGGATTATGGTAAAGATGTCTAAGTGGTGTAACCATAAAAACTTTGTACCAAATAATTCAACTTGCTTAAAAACACTAAATTCTCAATAAAACACCATATCAACTAGTTTGGCATGATCTTACATTATAACTTTTTATATTAAATAAAGGTAATGGAATACAATTGTTCTAAATATTACATTTAATCTGGGTAACCATGGAGATCAGGAACCATTTACATTATTTTAAATGAAGTAATTATTAGTATAAGTCCACTTAAATACACTGTAGGTGGATAAAATATGTAATATGTATCATTCTTTTGTGGTTACACCATTTGACATTTTCAGGAGCATTCAGTCTTACTTTTGGTTAAAAAATGGTGCAGATGTCATTTCAAATGACATAAAACCAACAAAAATACAAAATGTACATTTTAACAAACCTGATGCTGCTTTTAAAACTGTTTTTAAAGATATTTTTGAATTGCTCATCTTGCCAACCCTTATTTATTACTGACCCATATACCTACAGGTTTGAGCGTGATTTGTGATATCAGTGCCAGTGAGCAGCTTATTTAGCATTTAACAGTCCAGATGTGGAAACTTTAACCTCCAGTGCACTGAAATAGAGAACTGGAAGAAACAGTAGATGTCATTACAAGAATCTCTGATGAGAAAATTGAACTTTATTAGTGGAAAATAACATTTCAGACGCAAATAATTATTGAAAGCAGAGTATTTTTAATTATCTTTTCCTGACAAATAAATGACTCCTCTCCACAAAAACAACAGCAATGGCTCCAACTACTTAAAAACTTATGCTTGTTGCATGAATAGTAAAGGTTTTATATCTGAGTTTAGTCCAAAGCCTCTGATTTTGACACCAAAGACTGTGATTTGTGTTCTGTCTCCTATAAAAAAAAAGGTCAGCATTTCATTACTACCCAACCTTTTCCAACCTGGAAAGAGGTTCAGAGTCATTGAACAGGAGTCAGATGCAGGAAGTGGTCCATCTGAACTGGTTTTAAAGTACAATGTGTTGCTCTGAATGGGTCAGTGGTAGCATCTCCGGCCATTCATGCTGTTGCACTCAGCTGCTCACATGGAAAGTGACAGAAATACTTGTGTGAAGAATGAACAAAGACGACTAAAGAGAGAAGTCGGCCAATCACTGTGTGAAGTGGATGTGAATGTAGAAATGGTCCTGCACTGCAAAGCCACTCTTTAATCTGACCTGAGAAAGGTGCGGGGGGGGGGGGGGAACGGGGGTTTCCGAAGCGTCCGACAACCATGTTTGAAGAGGTATAACAGAAGCTTTATTATCTCCTCTCCATATACGACACCTGTTAGCTTGAGACTGAAGTTTCATCTTCTGAAAAGAGCCAGCACCCTTTAAATTAAAATTACCTTTGTATCAAAATGTTTAGGGACAAAATCAAGTGTTTTTTAGTATCTTAATCCTTTCAATGTGTAGGGGACAAAGTTTGGAACAGCCTATCAGATGGCAGAGATTATTAGAGTTTTTAAAGACACGTTCCACTAAAGATAAAAAAAGTAGCACATCAACAATTTCCAAGTCAAGCAGGACAGAAAAGTAACATTTGACTTGTTTATTTGGCTCAGATCACAATAGAAAAACAACCTTCTGGAGAGTCTTTTCATATTTTTATTTGGAACATACTCACACTGGATTTTTTCAGGGTTTAGCACTCAACTGAGAATCCCACAGTTAAAGTGCAACCTCTTTTTACAATTCAGGTTTTAAAAGCAGTTGTAAAAATACAAATAAAAGTTTCCTTTAACGCACTGGAGAGAAGAAAGCTGTGGGAATGTACTTAGTATTTCAGTAAATGTACGATCTGAGTGCTGAGGAGTGTGTGTGTGTGTGTGTGTGTGTGTGTGTGTGTGTGTGTGTGTGTGTGTGTGTGTGTGTGTGTTTATTTGTCTAGTTTTTGTTGCCTAAACCTGAATTAAAGCCCTCTTGGTGTGTCTTTAACCTGCTGATGGAAGTGCCAGATCAGCAAAATGACCTGTGTGGATTACATATAATAGTTTACTGGCTTTATGTGGCCAATATACTCATGAATGATTAATGACGTAGCTGACAACAGAGAATAACTTGAGTTCAGTAGTTGTAATTTGCAGCAGCGTGCAGTTGGGAGCAATAAGGAAGCCCAGGTTGGACACCACTGTGACTCCAGTCTTATTATGACACAGGTGCTACTTCGTGGTACACTTCATAACTGTAGTGAATGACAACACAACAGGACAGACTGAGAGTGGGAGGGCAAACAAGAAGAACAGGAACATTTGACACCAGGATTGTTTGTATAACCTGAGTAATACAAACAAGTTTTACTAGCTGGTGGGTTTTCCAAATTTTGCAAGGACAAAGTAAACTAGAGGCTACCGTGCAATCTTTGTTGTTATCCTTCTAACCCACTGCAACATGCATATAGTGCATGCATAGTTATGGATTTAAGCTTTATGTTTTTTATTTAGCCATGTATCTGCTGCTCCCTTTGTACAGGGACAATCTGTCTCACACCATTTGCACTACTTTCTTCATATATATTCAATATTGCAAATGCCTTGTTGCCTTTAATGTACGTACTTGAAGCTTTACAGCTGTTTGTTTTAATGTGTTTTACTTTTTAGTTGCACTATTTTTGTTGTTGTTGTTGTTATTTATTTTATTGTTGTCTACCTCACTGTGGGTTTGAGAGAAACATAATTTCAATCCTCTATATGTAGCAGAAGTGACAATAAAGGAGACTTTGAACTATGAACTATACATTTTTTATGCTGTGTGGATTTGTGGGTGACATATCATTACCACATTACAGAAAAGGTAACTCTCTCTTATTTCTTAGAGAAAACACACACTCCTTCGGTGTATAAAAAAAGATGAAAAAAGGGGCATTCACCACATTTTCACAGTGGGGTGGCAAACATGACTCCTTTAATAATGTAGGTCAAATATTTACTGGAAGCAGAAATAAACAGAATAAGCTGCAGGCTTCCACAGCAACCCTGAACCACTGCAACATGCATAAGGTTATGGATTTAAGCTTTAATTCATTTATTATTATTTGTGTTTTTTATTCAGCCAACAATACATTTTTTACGCTGTATGGATTTGTGGATGACGTATCATTACCACATAAAAGAAAAAGGTATTTCTTTCATCACAAATGAAAAATTAGAGAGAAAACACACTTATTCAGTGCTTAAAAAAAGATGAAAAGGGGGGGGGGGGCAAATAACTCATGCATGTGAGAGAACACGTCGGTAAGAAGATAATAACGACAGCTCTCGAGGTCCATTTCGAGGGCCAATCTTTGTTCCTCAAATCAAACATAAAAAAGGCAATTCTCTGTGTTAATGAGCTCAATCACTCTTCCTAAAAGCTTCAATAATTCATTTGCTCCCAGATCGTCAGACATTTATAATGAATAACATCCACAGTGAATTATTTACACAGTCATTCTTCGTGGCACAACTTACAGACTGACACTGTAGTCACCCAGTGTATCTGATGGGCTGTGAGTGAGTGTGAATTTCATGCTGACATTTGTCTTCATAATGGGCTCACAGCTAAGAAGTAGTAGTGTCATCCTATGTGAAGGAGATGAAGAAGAAAGAAAGGAAAACTACAAAGGCTAATTGTAGAGGTTGGCGTGTACTACCAGCTCCCCCATCAGCACAAAACAGGGACATGCAAAAATGGAAATAAGAAAAAAAAGAAAAAAATTTAATATGAGAAATCTGAACAACTTCTGTAAAATGGTCATTTGCGTGTCGCCTGCAAAGATCAACATGTACAAATATAAAATGTAATCATACATCCACCACTGCTGAGCCAAAAGTTCATATTACATCACAGACTGAAGTCAATGTTTTGAAATGGGAGTTTGCGAAACACTGATGATCCACTGACTCCAATCTTGGCTGCAGACCATGATATTAGCCAATTTCTGTAAACTTTGCCCCCATGAGCTGAGTCAATAAATTCACCTGTCACAGCTTTCTGCCTTCACTTCTGGGTCAGAAACATTTGAATTCAGTGGTCATGGCATTAAGGGGAACACTGATTTGGCTGTGCTCACTAGCAGGTAATCTGGTGTTTTTTTAATCTAAAGAGTGTATAAGAAAAAAAAGCTGGATATTATATATGCATGTGTTTTTTGTTGTTGTTGCTTGCAGTATTATCTTCCCCTGCAGCTTCAGATGAAACAGAGCTCCAGGATTGCAGCTCGAAAGCTCAGCTGCTGGATCGTCTATCAGCTGATCTCAAGGTATACTATCATGTAAATATATATATATATATTATATACAGCATGTATATACAGTACATCCAACCAAACAGGCTACTATAGCATGTTAAGTAATGCATTATGCCTTATTGGGTTTTTTTTAATCATCAAAGCAGTTCGATATTTTTCATTTCTGTCATTTTAAGGTTTGTTTTTCACTCAATCTCATACTGTCAGAGGAAAAAAAACAAAGAGTGCTTTTTCTAATATGAACCAACAGGTGGTGGTAGAGTGTGGTGAAATCCCACCATCTGACTGGACTCCACAGCGGACAGCCGCACTACTGCTCTCCACGAGGAATCTGGCTGATACTCTGCACAAACACCAGCTGACCGGTAGGAGGATGAACCATCACTTTACATTGAAAGCACATTGGAAGGATATCTTTAAATAGTCAGTATGAACAGGAGGAATGATTACAGAGAGGAAAAACTCTTTCACTGTTCATATGGACAGCTGACAAAATTATGAACTTATTCATGTAACAGAACATATTTATGTATTTATGGTTTATGTCATCTGTTGTAATTCTAAGAGATGTATGTGGGTGTGTTGAATCATACAAGCCTAATATCCTCAGGATGTGTTCAGCTAGAAAATCAAAGCAATACTAATCAGGAAACTTGCTCAGAAATCTTCCAAAATTCCTGATCAGGACATAAAAACTGTACGTGATAACTTGCATAAAAGAGATATGACAGCTGATATTATTCAAATATTCAATTAAAGGTTATTCTGGACTGTACTTAACTTGTATTTTTATACTAATGATGGAAATATGTCTAAGTGCATATTAATTAAGATTAAAGTGCAATGCTTTTCAAACAGTGAGTCCTCACGGAGAGCAGAAGGATGCATCAAATTGATCCTATTTGTCAAGGCACTTTAAGTCTAACACTGAATGAACTCCGTCTAATTAAGACAAAATGTCATGGTCTAATTTCTACACACGGACTCTTGAAAGTTGTAATTGCCAAAAAGGGCTTTTCATGTAAGCCTGAAATAAAAAATAAAAATATTATAAATATATAAATCTGGTTTTTCACTGATTGGGGTAGAGCTCAGGCATGAAGGATACATCATAGGGCTGCAGATGAAGAGTTGAAGTAATACAAATGTTTTATGATCCTTATTTATTAAATAATCTTTGATATATACAGAATGCCAAGGTGCTGAGCCCAAGCAATGCCCTGAAGCCGAAGTTCCCGACAATGGAGGGTTGGCATGTGTCACAGTGGCCAACAAGCGCTACTGCAAACCTATGTGCAACCATGTAAGTGGTACATGTGATTTTATAATAGGACTGAAACTTATGATTAAATGTCAGATAACAGTGAAAAATGCCAATCATAATTCCCCACAGTCCAAGTTGATGTGTTTAACCCTCCTGTTGTCTTCGAGTCAAGGAAGGAAGGGATTAAGACGGGAGGAAGGATGGAAGGGAGGAAGAAGGAAGGAAGGGAGGGAGGGAGGGAAGGAGGAAGGGAGGAAGAAGGGAGGAAAGGAGGAAGGAAGGACGGAGGAAGGAAGGAAGGTAGGAGGGAGGGAGGAAAGAAGGAAGGAGGGAGGGAGAAGGAAAAGAGGAAGGGAGGAAGGAAGGAAAGAAGGACAGAGGAAAGAAGGATGGGAGGAAGGTAGGAGGGAGGGAGAAAGGAAAAGAGGAAGGGAGGAAGGAAGGAAAGAAGGACAGAGGAAAGAAGGAAGGGAGGAAGGAAAGAAGGAAGGGAGGAAGGAGGAAAGAAAGAGAGAAGGAGGGAGGGAGGGAGGAAGGAAGGACAGAAGGAAGGAAGAAAGGGGGATGGAGGAAGGAAAGAAGGAAAGAGAGGAAGGAAAGAGAGAACAGTGGAGGGAGGAAGGAAGGACAGACGGAAGGAAGGAAGGGAGGAAAGAAGAAACAGTCAAAACAGACGGAGTCAATTTAACCTGGGAGGACGACACGAAGGTTAAAAGAGTTGTCATGTCCGACATAACAGTCAAAATCCCCAAATATTCAGTGTACAATTATATAAAATGGAGAAAAGCAGCAATTTTTCACATTTCGGAAGCTGGAACCAGCATTTTTTTGGCATTTCTGCTTTAAAGAAAATACTTAAACAATCAATAAATGATCAAAATAGTTGCAGATTAATTGCTGCAGCTGTTTTTTTCTATTTTAATAAAAACATGTAATAACTACAAGAACATTTTAAAGACAGTTCTGTGCATAAAAGGGCAAAAAAAGTAACGTAATGTGTGTCTTCTTTCACAGGGTTATGACTTTGGTTTCCTCAGGCGCAGTCGTTTATACGATCAATGCAGCGAGCAGACAAGATTTAAATGGAATAGTCAATACGTAGGAGGAAGCAAGTTGGCTGTTTGCAATGGTAAGGCTTTACTTTATTAACTATCTTAACCCTCCTGTTGTCCTCGAGTCAAGGAAGGAAAGGAGGGAAGAAGGAAGGAAGGAAGAAAGGAAGGAAAGGAGGAAGAAGGAAGGAAGGGAGGAATAAGTTAGGAAGGAAGGAAGGAAGGAAGGGAGGAATAAGGAAGGAAGGGAGGAAGGAAAGGAGGAAGAAGGAAGGGAGGAGAGGAAAGAAGCGAGGAAGGACAGGAAGGAAGGAAGGGAGGAAGGGATGAAGGAAGGAAAGGAGGGAGGGAGGAAGGAAGGAAGGAAGGAAGGAAAGGAGGAAGGAAGGAAGGAAGGAAGGAAGGAAGAAGGAAAGGAAGGAAAGGAAGGGAGGAAAGGAAAGAAGGGAGGAAGGAAGGAAGGAAGGGAGGAAGGAAGGAAGGAAGGAAGGAAGGAAGAAGGAAGGAAAGGAAGGAAAGGAAGGGAGGAAAGGAAAGAAGGGAGGAAGGAAGGAAGGAAGGAAGGAAGGGAAGAAAGGAAAGAATGGAGGAAGGACAGGAAGGACGGAAGGGATGAAGGAAGGAAGGGAGGAAGAAGGAAGGAAGGAGAGGAGGAAGGAAGGAAGGAAGGAAGAAGGAAATAAAAGGAGGGAAGGAAGGGAGGAAGGAAATGAAGGAAGGAAGAACTGAGGAAATAAGGATCTTTCCTTAGGAGGGTAGGTAGGAGGGAGGGAGGAAAGAAGGAAGAAGGGAGGGAGGGAGGGAGAAAGGAAGGGAGGAAGGAATGAAGAAGGACAGAGGAAAGAAGGAAGGGAAGAAGGAAGGAAGGAAAGGAAGGAAGGAAGGAAGGAAGGAGGGAAGGAAATAAGGAGGGAGGGGGGAAGGAAATAAGGAGGGAGGGGGGAAGGAAAGAAGGAGGGAGGGAGGGAGGGAGGAAAGAAGGAGCAGTCAGAACAGACGGGGTCAATTTGACCCGGGAGGACGACAGGACGGTTAAGAGTTGCATCCCATAACATTCAAGTTTCTTCAGATATGCCTTCTGCTTTCTTCAGGGCAGAACTTTATGTAGGAAGTTAAATTGTGATCTCAACGTGACTTTCTGGTCTCACCTTTTCTAGAAGCGTCTATTCGAGTTGCAGGAGCGGAGACGGCATATTTCCCAAAGGACTGCCTCACATCTAAGGAGAGCAGCCTTCCGGAGAACAGCATCGTGACAGATTTCATCGCTGAGCTGAAGAAAGAAGGCGTTCAGGGAGAGCCGCAATTTTCCTGTTTTGTATGCGGACGATCGTGATGTAGAAAACTGCACGATGTTGTGAAAGTCTCTCTAAGGTGCACTGAGAAATTAAGCTTTGTGTCGTCCTCCCGGGTCAAATTGACCCCGTCTGTTTTGACTGTTCCTTCTGTCCATCCTTCCTCCCTTCCGTCCTTCTTTCCTCCCTCCCTCCTTCTCTCTTCTTTCCTCCCCCCTACCTTCCTTCCTTCTTTCTTTCCTCCGACCTTCCTTCCTCCCTTCTTTCCTTTCTTCCCTTCCTTCCTTCTTTCCTTTCTTCCCTTCCTTCCATCCTTCCTCCCTCCCTTCCTTATTCCTTCCTCCCTTCCTTCCCTGTCCTTCTTTCCTCCCTCCCCACTTCTTTCCTTTCTTCCCTTCCTTACTTCCTCCCTTCTTTCTTTTCTTCCCTTCCTCCCTCCCTTCCTTATTCCTTCCTCCCTTCCTTCCCTCTTTCCTACTTTCCTCCCTCCCTCCTACCTTCCTTCCTTCTTTCCTTTCCTCCCTCCCTCCTTTCCTTCCTTCCTGCCTCATTCCTTCCTCCCTTCCTTCTTCTACCCTTCCTTCCTTCTTTGACTCGAGGACAACAGGAGGGTTAAGCTTTGCAAGTATCTGAAAACATGCAAAGTTAAATTTCAGTATTAAGTGGTTCAACCTGAGTAGTTTCCTTTGTTGGAGTTTTTTTTGCACACTCAGTGTCGATGCATGCAGTTTTTCCATTTTTCCACCTGTTAGGTAAAGTCAGCAGTGCCTTTTATGAGTGTTACCCTGTCCTACAGCTATTGTAGTCTCACTTTCTTTACTTTACTTTTTATTACTGCATATAACAATTTGGCCTGAGGGTGGCGCCAAAGGAAAGGCCATTATAAGAGAATCAATACCAAGTGTTTCCTGTAGAAAAAGTGCAGATTTTAATTGTTTAAAAAATACCTGATATTATAATTTAATCTCCACTTGGCTTGTTTGGATGTAAGGAAGTGAGCCCTAGCATTAAAATGACTCAACCCCCCACAAAATATAATGCCACATAAAACAGTAGAAGATGCATGTCGACTGTGTGATACGCACACACATATAACTTAATCATCTGTGCCCTGGAGGTGAAACCCGATCCATACTTTAGCCCTGGAGGAGCTCAGCGCACTCATTAAAACCACAGATGATTTAACAGTTGTATGTAACTCCTGCAGAACGTTATTAAACCGATATCACAGAAGCTTGTGTGAAGTGTAATGAATCTGCGCATCAATCCAAATCTTTGCCATTTTGAGTTTGTAGGTTGCTGGCTTGGAGGCTGTTGTTATTTCACATAGCGATGGAAAATGCTAACATGCAGATAGCTGAAAGCGAGGAGAACTAAGACTGAAATAGTCAACCAATGTCACACTAACATTTAATAGAGCAAAGTTACAAAGTTAGAGGGCACTGCAGTGGATACATAAAGTAATTAGTAAATTGTAAATTGGGTATTTCGTCTTCAAACAATACTAAATTCAAAAGAAGCTCTGTCATCACTCTAGGGAATTATCTATAGTCCTGTCTTTGGTGGGAAAACACAAAAGCACAAACACAAATAAGCTGTGTTGTAACCATAGACTGTATATAAAATGGACGTAACATCCGTGACGTCACCCATTGGTTTGTGGACTGCTGCTTGGAAGCGAATAGTTTCGGATCTGGGCAGCGCCATCTTGAAAATTTTCCGAAGCATGCCGGGTAAAAACAAAAAACACGGATTCTACTTATATGGGCATCAGGAGGAGCATGAGGCGCCCTCCTGAACCTGTGAACCAATCAACCTGTCAATCACGACGTAGCCACGCCCTAATGCATACCCTGCTTTATCGTCACATATAAAATCAGGGAGGCCAAAATATCACAAATGAACATCATACTGCATTGAAGAAGGCTTTAAACTAGCGATTGAGACCATAAACACATTTTGAAAACGTTTACTGAGGTTATAAATCAAGTGAGAAGTTGGTGAATTCTCCATTGACTTGTATAGAGACGGAAGTCCTTTTGACACCAAAACGGTCGCCCCCTGGTGGCCTTTTGATAGAATGCAGTTTTAAGTTACTTCCACGTTGGCCTCATTTCAGAGGACCAGAACTCCCCGCCTGGTTTTTGGTGGGAAAACACAAAAGCTGTGTTGTAACTATTAAATGCCATGAAAAAGAAACTTCTAACATTACAGCATTACCTTCTGAGAAAAGTAATTTAGTAGAGTACATTTTTTGCAGCTGTTTATTGGACTAAAGTGGTTTCTCAAACATATGCCTACATACAAGTTATAAAACTACACACAGGATTTTCAAACACATACTTACAACACTTACAACATGGCAACAGGTTCTTGTTACCCAGGCACAAATTGCATGTTACTTTAATTTTCATTCAGCATTATTTCCTCCCACAAAATTCAAAATAATGTGAATATTTCCATGAAGTGAATGCTGTCCCTTCGGCCATCTCGGTGCAAATTTGTGGCAGATTTTCTTTTCATGTGGTAAAAAGGTATAACTACAGGAATAGTTGGTTAAAAAATTGTAACGGATTACCTTTTTAAAAACGTAACTAAGCAAATGAGTACTTAAATTGCAAACTTAATACGTTATTCGTTACATCAAGAAAGTAATCCAAGTACTCTAACACAGAAGTAACATGTTACCCCCAACACTGTAAATAAAGCTGTAGAAGTGCTATAATGGCAACAGT
>NC_084981.1:26210406-26265019 GCF_963691925.1 Scomber scombrus | reverse complement strand
AGTAAATAATAAAGGCACAAACGATCGGAACAAAGACACAAGAATGATAAATACCATTACCATACCAATTCCTGTCTGTTCATACTTTCCTTCCTATCTTCTTTCTTCTCTTTCTCTGCTGTCTATTCATCCACATGTTTATTTTTCAACAAAAGAGACTGACAGTGAACCACTCTGACCTTCCTGTATCATTGTGCCAAAATCTAATGCTGCTCACTCCTCTGGCTGCTGTCCAGCTTCTACAAATAAAAAAAAAAAAGAAGAAGAAGAAAAAGAGAGGAGACAAAAATGAATTGAAGTTTACAGGGAACAAACTAAAGCACGAGGATGAATAGAAACACAAAGTTCCTCTCAAATAAAACGTTGAAAATGACAAGAAGTAACTCGTAAAAATACAGCGTTTATTCCATGATTTATCCGTGCTGCTCTGTTTTATATGAACGAGTGTGTTATATCCAACTTACTGACTGCAGGAACTGTAATTCTGAGCTGAGTGCCTCTCGTAGAAGTTCCTGCTCTCCTTCTTTATGCATCTCCAGCTCTTTTCTCAGCCTGGTAAACAAATGAAAAAGCATGTCAGCTACAGACAGAGCGGAGGAAGGGGAGGGGAGGGGTGGCGGAGTCTCAG
This sequence comes from Scomber scombrus, assembly GCF_963691925.1. NCBI lineage: Eukaryota > Metazoa > Chordata > Actinopteri > Scombriformes > Scombridae > Scomber > Scomber scombrus. The sequence goes on along the minus strand of NC_084981.1, from coordinate 26,264,391 downwards.
CATTTTCAGTTCCATATATTCAGTTTGTTTATATTGTTTCTTACCTGTGAAAATAAAGTTTGTTGTGTTTGTATATCACTATATTTGGTGTTACCTTCCTTTGGTGTTTTATCACTTTATTCAAACTGAATGAGCTGAAGTAAAACCTTTTTTTTTTTTCTCTTCACATTCATGATTCACGCTGATAGTGACACACACAGGGGGATTGAACTATTAATAAACACATTCGTCAACAAACCTCTTCTTCTATGACTAAGACGAGACGATTACATGATTGTACCAACGTCACTAAACAGAACGTGTGACTTTATCATGAATAGATTTAGAGTAAAATGTACACGGTCGCCCATCAAGTTTGGATAATTTAGTTTTCAGACATTCCTCTTTTTATTTTCTATTTATACACATCAGTTATCACCTTTGACCAGGTGCAATGAGATTGATCAATACAATTTTGAGAATATATACACTTTATCTATCAAGAATAAATCATATTTTCACAATCATTTCATGGAAAGAGGTAAAAAATATTTTATTCCAACTTTATGGGCGACCGTGTATTTTAAAAAGTAACTTTACCAAACTCTCGCTTTCATTGACAAAAAATTACAGACATACTAATAATATTATTATAGAAATATTAGATATAGATAAACTTAGATAGATATACTTTATTGATCCCAAGCTGGGAAATTACAGTTTTATTTTGCCTAAATTAAAATAAACAACCTTGTTCATTGGATGATATGTGCAGCACAGTGAGCACAGTGAGGAGTACATTAACTATTTTACACAAAGCAACTTAATGTTAATCATGACAACAACCTGCTTGATTTTAAAGTGAAGCAATATGGCCGTAAAATAAAGCTCATCACAAAGAAAACTGAGGTAGATTAAAGTCTTAGTGGTAACTTAAATGACAAGAAAATATAGTTTTTTGCTTGATTAGATTGGCTGAAATGTTTAATATAACTTGATGGCTAAAAAGACTAAAAAGTCAACAGCTTTCATGACTAAAACTATAATAAAATAGTTGTGTTTCACTAAGATAAAAGACAACTATGTCCAATTTTACTTTACTAAAACTTTAAAAAAAGAGGTTGAGGTTGACTAAATATGATAAAAACTAACAAGGACATTTGACACATGACTAAGACTAAATAAGGAAAAAGCTGACAAAATAAACTCTAGTGGCAGAGAACATGATTACAACAGCAATATAACAGTTAATAATAGTAATAATAATAGTTGGATTAAAGCTTTTATAAGGTCCAAACAGACTCATTTCACAAATAAACGTGAATTTAAGTGATTTTTACTGGATGTGTTGCTGCAGGTATAAATACAACAGAACTCGTGTTTCAGTATATTTACATGCACAAAAACAAAGCTCATAATGGGAGCGCTCAGGAGTTCATCTAAGACATTTATAGTCTTCACAGTAGCCCGATTTCTACAGCATACCAGCTGTTGACATGAGGTTGTTTGACCGTTAAGTTAATATCAGGGGTGATTTTGTGGTGGCCATGAGGGGTCAAAGGGTAACAGGAAATGAGGACTTCAGTGTTGTTTAGTGAATGCTTCACATGTGTATCTGTGACTCCTTTGTTAGTGGGATCATTGTTGGTTTTGGTCTTTTAATGGGATTTGTTGTTAATGAGAAAAATAAAGAATATGATGTATAACCATAATATAAAATGCTCCCAAATTAGTTTTGGGGCAAAAATGACACAGCTGTAGAGGGTTAGGGTATCAGCATATACAGGGATTATCAACAACACTTCACTAGACTGATGGGCTGAGTTAAGTGCAGTCCTGCTTTAACAAGCTACACTCCACACTACAGTATACAGTCCCCATTGTTCTGTCCCAAGGGTGCTGCCATGCAGGGGCAAAGGTACACAGAAAGCCCCGAGGGACAAATTACTGAGCACAGAATCGACCGTCAGCAATAAATCAAGTTCAGAAATTTCGTCTCAGTCTAAAAAAATCATCCAACTGAAGCAAATCTCAAAGGCTGACTAGTGGCTTTGAGGTATGTGACTGCTGGGAAAAATCAAAACGAGGAGGGACAAATGCAACCAGAACACTTTGATTATTGAAGCTACAAATTAAGAAGTGCCCCTTAAAGATGTTAAACAGAGTTCAAAGGATATGGCTGGCTGGCAATTTTAATTTTTTTTTTCTTATCATCAACAAATCTCATGTGCAGACTCAATCCAATAAGGAATTCATCTACTCCCAAGTACTGTGTGTGTATACAAAGCCTGATAAATCGTATTCCTCCGTGCCACAGACCTCCATTACTATCCAAAAATCATTTTTTAAGAAGCCACTCTGATGCACTGGCTCACATATACCTTCATTATGGAGAGTTGAGTTGTGTTGGTTTGTTTTAGAAAAGGCTCTAAAGTTTAATAACAGCGATCATGTTTCCAGTCTCATTAGAGATGTACAGATATACAGAACATCTGTATAAGACAGAGACTTCAACATATCTGTAATTACCTGGTGAAGTTGTTGTTCCTAAGAAATGCTAAATTACTGCAGACAGAAAATGGTAATGGTACTTTAACCCTCCTTTTGTCCTCGAGTCAAGGAAGTAAGGGAGGAAGAAGGAAGGAAAGGAAGGAAGGAAGGAAGGGAGGAAGAAGGAAGGAAAGGAAGGAAGGGAGGAAGAAGGAAGGGAGGAAGAAGGAAGGAATGGAAGGAAGGGAGGAAGGATGGAAGGGAGGAAGAAAGAAGGAAAGGAAGGAGGAAGGAAGGAAGGAAGGGAGGAAGAAGGAAGGAAATGAGGGAGGGAGGAAGGAAGGAAGGAGGGAGGGAGGGAGGAAGGAAGAAAGAAGGAAAGGAGGGAGGAAGGAAGGAGGGAGGGAAGAAAGAAGGAAGGAAGGAGGGAAGGAAGGAAAGGAGGGAGGAAGGGAGGGAGGGAGGAAGGGAAGGAAGGAAGGAAGGAAGGAAGGAAGGAAGGAAGGAAGGAGGGAAGGAGGGAGGGACGTAAAGAAGGAAGGAAGGGAGGAAGGAAGGAAGGAAGGAAGGAAGGAAGGAGGGAAGGAGGGAGGGACGTAAAGAAGGAAGGAAGGGAGGAAAGAAGGAACAGTCAAAACAGACGGGGTCACTTTGACCCGGGAGGACGACACAAAGGTTAAGAGCATCATCAGTCCTAGCATCCTCTGCAGAAAAGATAGAAAAGATCTTTGTATGTTTCTTTCTTTTCTTCTGTGCTTATTATGTATTTGTTGTAAATGTGCAGCTGCAACTGGCACTTTTAGCCCAAGACAAATTTCCTTCGGGACAATAAATATTTAAGTAGTGCTTATGTCACAATCATTGTTTCAGACTGTGTTTTAATGTTGGTACAAAACTCCACTGTTTAATGAGCAGGGACGTTTAATGTGACTGATGCTAGTGTGAATATTCACCCAGCCCAACGACACACTAGAGGATAAGCGGTATGGACAATGAATGAATGAATGAATGAATGGTGTGAATATACAGTAATATAAAGGGTCCAAAAGTCCGACACCACTTTACCATTCATGAGAAAGTGGTCTCAGACTTTTTGGACTCTATTGTGCATCACATACTGCCATGAAAAAGAGGAAGGGGGACAAAATACGCTTAAAAGTTGAACAGATATAAACTTTATGATAACATCACAGAAGAGACTTCTCTTTGACTTCTTCTGTCTTTTAAAAAGTCTGCTCTCATGGTGACGAAAGAAATATTTGACAATATAATCAAATACAATTATATTACTAAGTTCAATGTGTGTCTGGAAGAAAGCATTTGACTTTTTGTCCTGATGGCTGAGCTGTGATTCAAGTAGTTATAGCAGGTGTTTGAAAGTTATATACAACATTTCACGTGAATCTACGACGACAAGCTACCCCCCTATCTTTCTTTTATTGGAAGTTAATGAAACAATAAAACAACACAGAGGTAAAATTGCATTTTCGCAGCAGTGTGTTAAACTTTACACTCTACTTCAATGGAACTTACAAATCAGATTTTTTTTAAGATGGGTGTATTGCTCTTCAATCAGCAGAATGATGTCTCTTGTAGCAAGCAGGGTTTAGCATTTTGGATATCATCGGAGCTGCTTTATATTAGATTTCTGCAAAGCAATGGCATCTTTTGAAAGAGCCTTCACAAATAATGTAGCAGTAATATGTCAATGAATAAAGTCCTCCACATCAAAAGATACACACATCTACTAAATCATTACCTCCTGCCGGCAAATTTACTGACTGCTTTATTTCAGGTATCATCCCATTGTGACAGTCAACGATCCGCAAACCGGCAGCCCATCCTGTTTTGCACACTGAACACTTTTTAAATGACTGTAGCACTCATTCAAATTGACACGCATTCAATTTCCAACAATCAATAAAGCGGAGAGTTAAATATGCGTTTTAAAGAGACGCTTGCAGTGGATGAAGACAGGATTGATGGTTTCAGTTCAGAATGGATGATCATAAGAATGAGTGAGAGGGGCGCTCTCCCTTTCGAAAAAAGCCACATCCTCAGCACTTCCTGAGGCTAATAAGCCCACGGGGGTAACGGAGGACCGTGTATGTTTAATGAGGCTGATGGATGAACAGGACATGGGAGCCACATGCATGATTTAAGGCAAGGCTAAGACAAGGAGGGGGATGTAGAGAATGAAGCATGAGTAGGACCTAAAGAGGGATTATGAGAAAGTAAGAAATAAAGATGATAAAAACATACGGCTACAAGTGAAGGTGAGTATTTAGTAAATTATAGTAACTGGCATAAAGAGAGCACTTTTAATTTAATACTGAGGAAAAATATGATTTGGTATCAATATAAATTGGATTTTAAAAGAAAAAAATCTTTTGTCTGGTTGTAGGTTTGGGGACTTCTACACATTCACATCCATAATTATAGTAGAGTAGACATTATCCAAAGTGGTGGCATCAGCAATAACAATGACCCTTCCTTTCCTGGAACACTATTGATCTCCAGTCTTTAATTAAATAAAGGAAGTCTCTTTGTGGAGAAACAAGGTGGACCAGCATTCACCTACCAGTCATGTTTCAATAGAGGCGACAGTCGATTCATATTTAACTCAGATGAGCAGACACAATGTCGGAGAGAGGTATTTACAAGGTTCCTGCTGTTGTTGTTCTCTGTTTGTGTTCATTGTTCTATGTTCAGATGCCTACATTTAAAGAGAAAGGGAAAATGTGAGTATTTGTTCATACAAGTCTAAACTAGAAATCGATACCAAGTAGTATCGAAACGTCTCCAATCAAACGATACCTGCGATCAAGCCTTTTTGCACCCAGAACTTAAAAATATGACTATTTGTTTGGACTTGCTCACAGCCAATCAACAGCAAGCATTAAATATTAGTAATTTGAAAGACTTTAAAAATGCATTTGTGTAAATCAAATCATTTAGATGTCGAGGAGGTCTGGTTTCCATTCACATGATGGGTATCAAATGAAGTACTTAAGGTAGGTTGGTATCAGTATAATTTTAAGGGTACTTTGATTAGCACTGGTAACGTAATTTTTTAAGATACCCAGCCCTAGTTTAGAGGATTTATCACACATACTTTTTTTTTTATTGTGTGGCTCTGCTGGAATATTTTTACATGATTTACAGTTAAAAAAAATGTATCTTACACTGACCCTTCATGCAACACCTCAGTTCAGCCTCTGTCGGAAACAGGCCGTTTTAGCTCCTGTCTCTTTAAGGCCTCTGATTGGCTAGCTCAGGAGTAACTTAATCAAACAATAGTAGCAGGAGTCCTTAATCTCCTTCTTAACTTGACACAGAGCCTTCTCAAATACATTCATACATGTTCAAGCCTGAATCTGATGCTAAATATGTGATTGGACGACACAAACAACCCACACAACATTTTTAGGCATGTGAGGAACAATCTGACGTCATTACGAGGAGGAAGTAGAAGTTCACAAAGAGAGCGTTCAGAGCAGCTTGAAGCTCAACTTTGACCATGTTTAACATAAGCATCTATCATCGTAACAGCATTAAAATAATAGAAATCATAAAAAGCATGATAAGTTCTCTGTGAGCTGAAACTAGTAGTGTTAACTCCTGTGTATTCTCTATGTTTTGTGCCAAATACATATATATTTCATAGACAACACATGTATTGTATGTTTATGGATACTCTTAAAGATATTACATGTATAATATATAAGCTTAGTTAAAGGTTTAAGGGCTTTCTCTGTATGCCTATTTTTAATTAAGGGATTCCTTTTGCTTTCTAATTAAAACAAGATCTACGATTCTCCTAAAACTAAACTGTATTTATTTGTTTGTAAGTCGCCTGATAAGCATTAAGAGCAAATGCTTAACTTTCCGCCCCTCATTCATTTTCCCTTACAAACCAGCCTGCATCAATCACATTAGCCTCCGTTTCTCCCCCCACCCCTCCCCCTCCCCCGCCACACACACACCCACTTGTTGACTGGATGAAATACACTGCAGATCAAAGCCTTAATTAAGCAAAATGGTCTTAATGCTCTGTTATTTACACTTCTAGATCTGGACTCCAGCCAGCAGGTTACACAGAGAGAGAGAGAGAGAGAGAGAGAGAGAGAGAGAGAGAGAGAGAGAGAGAGAGAGAGAGAGAGAGAGAGAGAGAGAGAGAGAGAGAGAGAGAGAGAGAGAGAGCGAAGTCTTACTGGTCTATTCAGCACTTCTCACAGTATGATTCAGTTCCACTTCTTGTAAATAACACGTTCTATCAAATGGCTTCGCTGAATGCTGCGTTGAATTGTGGCGTAAACAGTGTGATTCTTTCCTCTGTCCTTTTCATAAGTGCAACACAAAAGAGGCCGCGGCTATTAGTGCTACTACTGAGCTGAATGATGAGATTCACTACTGAAAAGCACCGAGACCTGAGGCCACACACAGAAAACTGTAGATTCATGACTAAAAACTGCAGTGCGTATGCATGGCTCCCTCTTTATAAATCTCAGTCATTGAGGAGGTTGTTGTTTTTTATATCAGTGCACCACCTGCTCCACCAGCCTGTACACCTGCCAATGAGACAAACCGGAAAGAAGAAGAAGAAGTGCAGTGTCACCGATTGTGTTACACCAGAGAGGTTCTCCAACAGCCAGAACAGCTGTCGTTACACGTGAACATTACACAGAACTATGTGGCTCTTTATACCGTCCATGTCATTAATGCTGCTTTCCATTTACCTTTGGAAGTCGAGGCTGGGAATTACATCACCCTCGAGTTTGTGTCGTTTTAGCCAGGTTGGCCACTGATAGCAATACCAGTTGATAAAGACTCATTTTGCTGTATTTTGTCCACTGATAGAAGTTGGACAGTTCTGTGTGTACGACTGATTTAATGAGACACAAATGAGACAAAAGTGCTAATAAACAGGATATTACTACAACTTTCACCCTGTTGATACACAGGACTGATTTATATTTTGAGGTCAGGGCTGGTGGGGTGCGTCCAACTTTCCGAGTCGGAGAGCCGACTTCAGACGGCGTTTCCAGTTGAAATGTCTGACTGGGAACTCGGAAATTCCGACCTCTGAGTACAACTGGAACGCACCATATTTCATCACATGGACCTGTAGCTTGTGTAATAAAGGATTAGTTTGAAGCGCTCATATCTTAACCAACAAGTGTGTCACAACTACAATATTAACAGCAAGATATGCCTTTGATTGGTATTTTTCCGATTTCTGTGTAAACGCAATCATGCAATCATACAATCAGTATAACTGCTTATCAACCCAAACAATGTTTTACTAAAAGATTTTGTCTCTTCATCTGATATTTCACCTCCAACTTATCACATCTTGCTCAGATGGCTTTAGGAAAACATGTACACATGGTCTAAAGCACCAGCGAGGAGGCGTGCACATTCTGGTTTTTATAAATACAAGTTTATGTGCAGGAAATGGTGAATGCATGAGTTTTTGTGTGTATGCATTGATTATGCATTTGGCCCCTGGTGAGGAGCGGAGAGTGGTTGTACTATTGTACACTGAAGCTCTGGCAGCCTTCATAAAACGCTCAAATAATTACATATCACAGCTACTCAGCAAGGAATATTTACAATATCAGGAAACTCACAAAAAGCCTTAGAGTAATAATTTTTTGTGAGCTGCTAAAAAGCTTATTGCTGTGTTTTTATTTTGTTTTCTTCTTTTTTTTGCTCTTTTGTGTTTTATTTGATTTTATGTCCCCGCAGCATTTTCTGTTTATCCTTTTGTGTCTTATTAGGATTATGTTTGTGTCTTAATGTAATTACAAATAAACCCAGGAACAGTAAAGTATCCTGTGTCTATGTGTCTAAATATATAAATCCTCCTCAGCATCCAGACAGTTGATAATACTCACCTCAGACAGGTGCTGTCAGTGAGAGGTTTCTGACTGACAAACAGGCTCTCTGCTCTCAGACACTCTGTCGTTGCTTCGGCTTCACTCAGCTGCCGATCCAAGTCTGTAGTCAAGAGCAATAAATCAAACACAAGATGATTTCCCTGCAACAAGACAGGCACGTACTGCAGGTGCATTGTTCAGACATTTGCTGGGGTGGAGGAGTACAGTCGAACCTCCTCCTCCGCCGCCACCATCATCACCTTTAGAGATGTTCTTGAAAAAGGCATTTAAAGTGCAGGGCTGTGCTCAGACCAACATTATGACTGCATTAAAAAAACTCAGCCTCTTTATTCATTTCAATGAGACTGCTGCGTTGGCTCAGTGACAGAGAGGGCAAAAAAATTGTGGAGTTGGCCGACAAAAAAAACCAAACTTGGCTCCACTCTTTCGGTAAAGCAATGTGACATCATCCATCTGTCAGTCAAATACGTACAAGTGCACTTTCCTACTAGAATATTTTGTGACTTATATTCAGTGTATTATCCTGTTTTCCTTGCAATCCTCAGGACAGAGGATAACATTGTGGTATTATAAACCAGTGATGCAGTAATATAGACTTTGATTATCCTTTAAACACATGTACTGTATATATAACTAACTATAAATAAAATGACCTGTTCGAGGAATTTACAATGCAATCATCTCAAAAATCCTCAATCAACAGCACAATAGCAGTTTTGCATGTGCTATTTCAGAACAGCATTTGTCACACATAAGGTGAACTTTAGTTTTTTTACCTTTCCAGATGTTTTTTAGGCCTTGTAATTGGAGCTGGAGCGTTCTCTTCTCTTCCTGTATGGAGCCCATGTGACTGTTCCTCTGGCTCATGACCTCCATCTCTGATTATTGAGGGGGACAAGTTGAGTTGAGTTAGGCCTCAAGAATCATCATCATCATCATTGAGTAATAATTGTCTGTTGGCCTGAACTATATTTAATACATTAATCAAAAGTGCAACCTGTGCATTTTTGAAATTCACTTTATCTGTACGAGCAATCAGAGACTGCATTTCCCTTGAGCTCAGACATAATCCAAAGTCAACTTTATGGTCAATTCTGCTGTATGTACAGGAACATATCGAGGATGGAAATGTGAAGTGAAGTCGTTAGTTGTAATTGGCAAATCTTGTCAAATTAATAAAAACTGATCAAATTACATCAAAGTGTAATTTTACATTAAAAGTTGCTAGGCTTAAAAATACAATATACTGCTTTTCTATAAACTATGTATAATGTAATTTCTCTAGAAATACCCACCACATAATATTTGTCGGTTACAATTGTACTTACTAATGTTCTGCTCTTTTCTTAAACTTTCCTTCAAGTTGTCTTCAAACTGCATTTTACTCGAGGCGAGATATTCAACATGTTCTCAAAACCTTAACTTTTTGGGATTTTCTACTTTTATTATTAATTATTTTATCAAAAGCACATAAATGGTGGGTTATTTCTATTCAGTTCAATCCAAAACTAGGTTTAAATGTCAGTTTTCCAGACACTTTTTGTTTGTTATTTCATTTTTTCTGTGTTTGGTACGAGTCTTCAACAAGTCTTAAAGTCCAAATCTTATAATCAGTTTAATTTTAGTTTTAATGTCAGTGTTGTACACATTAATATGATTTGTTTTAGCTCATTAAAGAGTCTAGATGGTTACTATTTAAACCTAATTTTAGATTTTGAATATTCTTAATATTTTTTCCAATATAATACAATGTTTTCTTTCCAAAACCTGTATTGAATGTCACTATTAATGTTGATCTCAGTTTTACATTCAGTCAGTCTATCCCCACATACTGTAAATTCAACCCAGACGCTTTCTGAAATCATACTGACCATTTCATCACTGTGTCAGCATGTCAGGGATTTTGAACATCATTAAAATGGTTTTACTTATTACTACTTACTTCATCTACTTAATGCTATATAATATACCGAGACATAACCAATAATTTAAAAATGAGCAGTCACATCTGTGTTATACAACATCTGTCTACTTTGACAACAGCACAATAAATAATAGTCTTTTTATGACCTTTGTATAATGACTCCACCTCCCTCTGCAGGTTCAGGATCTCAGTGTGCTTTTGGCTCTTGAACACTGTCTCACTGTTTCCTCGAAGACTGAATTCACTGTTAAAGCGTGAGATCTCCTGAAGGAAGTTTTCCTGTTCTTCTTTAGAGTCCCTCTTTATCTTGGCCTGGTATGAATAGAAAGACCAATGGGAAATATTCACCAACAATAATAGTAATACAACAGCTTCCAATGCTACAACTACTACTTTTACTGCTTCTATTGATGGCATTAATAGTATAATTTTAACTCAATCTGTAGCTTTAAGGTATTATTATGCAATGTTTCAGATTTCTGGGGGCTTGTGACCTTTCCTACTTCACTATAGTGCTCATTGTGCTTTATTCTTTCTGTTGTTTTTCAAAACATAATCAGTGAGGAAGGGGAGCAACTTGGGGTTATGTGGGATTATGGGGTTGGGGTTGCGCCTAAAATATGACCAATGATTGAGTCCCTCAAGATTGGCTTTTATGTGCCTTTTCATTTCTGTTATTCTTTGGTTTCAGCTTCACAATTGGAAGAATTTGCTGTTTTTTTAGTATCATTTTAAAGCTAGTTTAGGTTGGCTTCTGACTGTCGGTCAGCAGAGGTATTTTTCAGAGATTTCAACCTTGGCTCGGGGGAATTCTGTTGGGTAATTGTCACTTTTTTAACATAAAAAAACAGATTTATTGACTATTTATTGCATACATATTTAGACACATGGTTTGTTTTTGACATGCATTAAAAAACAGTGCTGTTCTGACAGACACTGATTACCTGTGTCAGCATGTACAGTATACAGTCTACAAAGTTTAGACTATAAAAACTGACCAGGCATCCAGTATATCCAGCAGGTGCCCAGCATGAGATGTAAATACTTATTCGGGCTTCAACCTACGAGACGTTCCCCGAGGTGGTTCTTCTGGCAGAGCAGCTCCTCAATTTGTTTCAACATCTGGTCTTCGCATTTCTTCATGAGATCACGCTGCAGCTTCAGCGCAGATAACCGCTGAGCCTGGAGCACCAATAAATGAGCGGTGGGTTAAGAGACACAATCTGACAGACAGATGTACAGAGAGAGGAGATACATTGCTGATATGTTACAGGTGAGAGATATGTTAGTGATCCCAGAGGAGGAGAAAGGAGATGAGATGAAAGCTCTTGGATGGACAGCTGGAGTGATCATTATATTTACTGTGCACAATAAATAAAGATTAATTGCATAGAATTGTTTTGGCTCGTGTCTGTGCATTGCTGATTGTAATTAAAAACCTGTCTGGATTTCTTTTTTAACATACCTATATATATATATACCGTTCACTTTCAAACTTTTCCTTGTTTACTTCCTTTCATCTCTTCATGCTGTGTAATTATACTGCACATCACAAAAGAAAGAAAATTGCCAAATTACAGTATATATACATAGGAAGGCGAATTCATGGAAAAAGTTCTCCAAAAGTTACATCAGCCATGACTTAAGGTACAATTTTAAAGTCTGTTACTCGAGCCGCCGAGGAGGAAGTGAGCTTATTGTTTCTCACATAGAAGTGGAGGAGCGCAGTTCATTTTTAGCAAACACAATCAGCTTCCCTGGCTTTGTAAGCACCGTAATTATCTTAAGACAGCTCTTATAAACCGTAAGACATTGCACCACACAAGCTGTAAACACACTGTGCTCCAAACACACCCTGCAACTATCTGTGAAATGTAAACAATGTCTCAATATTATATTCTAATAGGTCAGAAAAGGTTTCTTGTTTGTCTTGTAGGCAGATAATACACAGACAGATACAACATTGTATTCAGCAACCAGTCTAATTTGGTCTAGTAATTTGCTCTTTTGATCTGATGTGCACTTTTACAAGCACAGGAGGAAGTTGGTGATATTTCTAAAAAAGGTCAACGCGCCTGCCTTCGACATCATATCTCACACATGCTAAAAGGTTTCACTAATGTTATCCGGTGGAAATTAGCCATTGATTTTACTGTGGCACTCGTGATCGATCCTTTGCGCTGTTGATCAAATGAATGGGAGAGATTAAGTGTGTTAAATCATAAAGCAAATCAGCTCATCAATATGCCAATATGCACCACTTCAACTCATGTGTCAATGCCACTCATATCGTATGCTGCTTCAAGGTAAAGCTATTGATACTGTTGCTGTTTGTGTTAGGTTTTTCCATTTAATTTTGCAAAGAAGGGCATTACAATGACAGTAAAATTACATATTTTGCAACTAGCACCAATGACAATATTGTAGAATACAAATCAATACTTTAAATATGATGGTTACTGTCCCCTGCACAACAATGCAACATATGCAGTTATTTAGAGTTTAAAGTAAAAATGAATCTTATGCCATCATGTAAATTAGGATGATAGCTGGATCAGTTAAATCTCACCTTCACATCAAGCTCCTTGCTGATCTTCTCACACTTTTCTGTGGCAGTCTTGATCTTCTCATTGCATCTGATGATGGCTACTTTAACTGTAATTGACACAACATTTAATTCATTCATAAATCAGCATGTGTTGTGTCAGTATGGTTTCAGGACGCTCAAAAATGCCAATGTTAGATAGAAATAAACAATAGAGAGATATATGGAAGCCCGTTCTTAAAAATAATGACTTAATCATTATTTTGAGATACAAAGTAATTATTTTGAGATAATATCTCATTATTTTGAGTTACTAAGTCATTATTTTGGCTAGTATCTCATTATTTTGTGATATTAACGCATTATTTTGGGTAGTATCTCATTATTTTGAGATAGTTTCACATTATTTTGAGAGAGCTCACATTAGCCTAGCATGCTAACTCAGCTCAGTGTCATTAGCCTAGCATGCTAACTCAGCTCCGTGTCATTGGCCTAGCCTGCTAACTTAGCTCAGTGTCATTAGCCTAGCATGCTAACTCAGCTCTGTGTCATTAGCCTAGCATGATACCTCAGCTCCGTGTCATTAGCCTAGCATGCTAACTTAGCTCAGTGTCATTAGCCTAGCATGTCCTCACCTTCTTTGAATCTCTGTGTTTGCTCTGTTAGTTGTTGTTCAGTTGAAAGGATTTGTTGAAACAGCGTGTCCAGACTCATATTGGAGATAGTGGCTCAACCTAAACAAAATATCAAGTTATCCACCTCCTACATGAAGGTAAATTACAGCTACTTTCACCTGTAAATTATCTCAGTTATACTCAATGAAGTGGCTGTGTTGCACTTGTTGGTCTCTGTTTGTATAAATTGGTAATTGCCCCAAAGATAAACTTATTGTTTGAAGGAGTTATAACATTGCCTGTCAGTCTTTTTCCTAACAAGTGAAAAACAACTGCCGAAAAATACATTATTAAATTAATGCAATCATTTAACCAACTGTATATTTTTAATGCTGTATGGAGTTTTGCATAGCATATCATCAGATTATAGCAAACACACATATACAGTTAGCTAGTTTAGTCCAGTGGTTCCCAACCTAGGGGTGGGGCCCCTCCAAAGGGTAAATGTGAGGGGTGGTGAGATGATTAATGGGACAGGAAAGAAGAAAAAACTAAGTTCTGATCAGGCGGGGAGTTCTGGTCCTCTGAAATGATGCCAACGCGGAAGTAACTTAAAACTGCATTCTATCAAAAGGCCACCAGGGGGCGACCGTTTTGGTGTCAAAAGGACTTCCGTCTCTATACAAGTCAATGGAGAATTCACCAACTTCTCACTTGATTTATAACCTCAGTAATCGTTTTCAAAATGTGTTTATGGTCTCAATCGCTAGTTTAAAGCCTTCTTCAATGCAGTATGATGTTCATTTGGGACATTTTGGCCTCCCTGATTTTATATTTGACGATAAAGCAGGGTATGCATTAGGGCGTGGCTACGTCGTGATTGACAGGTTGATTGGTTCACAGGTTCAGGAGGGCGCCTCATGCTCCTCCTGATGCCCATATAAGTAAAATCCGCGTTGTTTTTTTTACCCAGCATGCACCTGAAATTTTCAAGATGGCGCTGCTCAGATCTGAAACTATTCGCTTCCAAGCAGCAGTCCACAAACCAATGGGTGACGTCACGGATGTTACGTTTATTTTATATACAGTCTATGGTTCTGATACACAAATGTGTTTTTAGTTTTTGGACTTTTATTCTAATCTTTGATTTTTGCTGAAATATTGGATCATTTGAACATTTATTGAAATGAAACCGTGTGAGAAGTTTTGAGGGAAAAATCACTATTTGGTGGAGCTGTTAACAACTTATAGACATCTGAAATGTGAGCTGACTACACTGCACTGCACTGTACATTGCATTTTGTAAGACATAAACCACTGGTTTCATCTTTAACAATGTGTTGTATTTTAAAAGTTTGTTATATTATCCATTGTGTAAAATCTTCATCTGAAAAGTAACTAAAGCTGCAAAGATCATCACAGATAAATATAAAATGAAATTGTACACAAAATGTAAACCACCACTGCAGAGTCAAAGTTCATATTCATATAAACTGGAAGTCAAAACTTTGAAATGGAAGTTTTGAAAATATTGATGATCCAGTGACTCCAATCTTGGCTGTGGACCATAATATCGGCCAATTCTGTAACCTTTGCCCCCCCCTCAATCTGATTTAATAAATTCACCTGTCACAGCTTTCTGCCTTCAGTTCTGGGTCAGAAATGTTTAAATTCAGTCAAAGCTGGTTTAGGGTTATCTGTTGTTTTATAATGTGCTTTCCATTCCTTGTCACATTGTCAGAGGAAAAAAACAACAACAAGTGTTTTTCTAATATTAATGAACAGGTGGTGTTAGAGGGTGGTGAAAACCCCGCCGTCTGAACGGAGCGCGCAGCAGACATCCGCATGAGGAATCTGACTGATACCATCTGAAAGGTAGGAGGATGAGCCAGAGACATGTTTGTTTGTTTGTTTGTTTGTCAAAAGAAGAAGAAGTTTAAGTTTTAAACCTTGGCTGTGAGGACTTTTTGTCTGGCTCTTATTTCTTCAAAGGGGTATTTATGGGTGTGTACACTTGGTTTCCGTTAAGGTTAAGGTCAGAATTTTGGAAAAAGTTGGTGGTACACAGACGAGTTTTGGACAGGATCAGGCATGCATGATAATATCTGCATATCATCAGTGTTGGTATAACAACGACCACCCCAAAGCCAAAGGAATCACTTTATTAGCAGAATAAAGAACATTTTCCCCGATGTAGGCAGCTCCAGATTTTGTCAAATTAAATGAGGACTACAGTAGTCTTTCACAGAGGGCAGGGCTCAGGCATGAAGGATGCACCAAAGGGCTGCAGATGAGTTGAAATGGTAAAAATGTTTTCTGATCCTTTGTTGTTGTTGTTAAATAATCTTTCATATACAGAATGCCGAGGTGCTGAGCCAAACGCCCTGAAACTGAAGTGCCCGACAATGGTGGGTTGATATGTGCTACAGACTTGTTCAGCATCCCCATCTGTACAACCTGGCTGAATTTGATTACTTTATCATGTATTCTTTAGAGGTTTAGTTATAAATAAATGTCTTCATTTATGAGAAAGAAGTTGTCTGTGCTCTTTGGGAGTAGAAGTAAGAGGTCAGTGTGTTGCAAAAGAACTGATTAACTGATTAATTAAATGTTTTCCCTTCAGTGGAAGGGTGGTGCCCTATCAAACGAATGCAAGAATTAATTTAAAAGTAGTGTTACTTTTACACTTGGGACCTGGCAGGAGAGATGTACATAATTAGTGTGTCTGCCAATATCTAACTGAGATGGAAATAGGCTATGTGTGCTTTCACTTTCAGGAGGTTTTACCAGTGAAGCCAGTTTATCAACACATATAAATAAAAGCATCTAAAACATTTGCAAATATATCCTACAGTTGAAGTGATGTTACTGTAAATGTCAGTGATCTGTTCATTTTTAATCAAATAAAATGCAACAGAAGGTTTTGAATTAACAAGGTCTGACTATGTGTGTCTTTTCTCTCACGTGAGTTTCCATATTAGCACTGACAGATAATGAAGGCTGCTCTTCCCATCACTGCAGAAATGGAGAGTTGTGCACTGAAGAGACCATCGCCCCATTCTTCCTCTGCCAGTGTCTCAGCTGTTGGACAGGTAAAAGCTACGAGCAGAGCAACAGAAACCACCAGCTACCGTTATCCTCATGCCATTTAGCAGACATGGTAAAGTAATTGATGGTGTTTGTGACAAGCGATGCAATACGTCCTTTTTTACTGCTAGGACGGCGGCCATTGCTCCCTGGCTTTGTTGCACAGATCTTCACTGCTGGCATGCTATGAGTCCTGCACCAATATTGACTGTGTGACAGCTTTGACTGCAAAAAGTGAGTTTACTTTCACTGTTCGCAGGCTTCCCTTTAGTTTTATTTCTATACTGGACTGTTACATTTGAGTTGATCTTCTGTTTGGGTTTTCTTTAGTCCAATGCATGAAAACTACTGTATGAACCACTACGCTGATGAGAAGTATGACCAGGGCTGCAGCACAGAGGAGTGTGGCTGGGATGGCTACGACTGCGTAAAGGAGATGATGCTGATGATGTCTCGGTTCTTGTGGTCCTACTGCCTCCTGTAGAGTTTCTCTACACTAGTTAGGACCACAGTGCAGAAGCCACGATGATCCGTCTCTACTCCCACTGTGAGGAAAGACGGAAGCAGGAGCTGCAGCCTCAGCAGGAGGTCATTAGGTCAGTTATCATGTATATTTATATGTAGATTGTTCATTACGCTATAAATACTGGCTTCTTCTGTACTCCTGTAGCTTCACAGTGCATCTGGAAATAGACAAGTGTCTGTGCTCTCACAGCTCTGAGGATAGTTTCCTCTACAGCAGACAGTGCTACAGAGTTCCTGAGAGACTGTCAGATGTAGAAATACTACTGCAGTGAGTAGGGCTACTTAAACAACACAAAAAGGACCGGCAAAACTCATTTAAGGCACAAAATAATAACTAAAATGCTGCTGCTGCATCAGTAGGATTCTTTAACCCTTTTAGCGCCACCTGTAGGTGAAATCATCAAATGCTACAGACTGAATTTGGATACCATGGAGTATTATATTAAAGCGATATGGAAGTTAAAGCCACAATAACTTTCTAACTATGTAGCCTTCTAATTTAACTATGCAGGCTGTCACACTCTTTATTAGTGTGAGAGCTCAGCCAGCTCTCACACTAATAAAGAGTGAATATGACTGTACATTATCTGAAGAGTTGCATTTTGTAATTTTCTGTCTGACAAAGTAAAAGCAGGAAGTCATTTGCAGCGTTCCAGCTCCGTCTCCAAATGTGCTTTAGCTTTCTTCAGAGCTGTTATGTTTTATTAGTTTTTTATATCTTAAACTGTCTACACAAGACAACTCACATTATATATTTATGCAGCACAACTTTATGTAGGATGTTAAAGGAGAAATATGTAACACTGACAGCAAGTGTTTAAAATGGGTATTAGAGAGCTGCTCCCCCCGTCGTCCTCCTCCTCCTCATCCTCCTCCTCAGACTCGACGCTCACGCAGGTTTTTAGGGTCGGGTTGAATCTGTCTCAATTGATCCAGTTTATTTGCTTACTTCCAAACATTGGCGTGCTGTATTTGCATGCCAGTGTTTAATATCTTGCAACCTGGGGTGTCGAATTGGACGTCGACTTCATCTCAAATACATGAAACACGTATTACTGTGCAGTGGGTGGAAGTTGCAGAAGAGTTTCCTTAATCTCTTATAACATATCATGGTCATTTTATGAGTTAGCACAGTAAATATATTGCATATCGGTCCTTTTAAAGTTGTAAACTCGACTTTCTGGTCTCACATTATCTAGAAGCATGTGTTAAAGTTTCAGGAGCGAAGACGTCATTTTTTCCAAAAGACCCAAACTACCCGACAACTAAGAAAAGCAGCCAACTGCAGAACAGCATCATAAGATTTTATCACTGAGCTGAAGAATCAAGGCATTTGGGGAGAGCCGCAATTTGCCTGTCTTTTATACGGATAGCCATGATGTAGAAAACTGCACGGTCCATGTCATAAATGTTATGAAAGTCTCTCTAAGGTGCACTGAGAAGTGAAGCTTTGCAAGTATTTGAAAACTGTATGCAAGTTAACTTTAAATATTAAGTGTTCCTTTCCGCTGTGTTCAAACTGAGTTGTTTGTTGGAGTTTTTTTGCACACAAAGTGTCGAGGCATGCAGTTTTCCATCTTCAGACCTTTAGGTAAGGTAAGGTAAGCAGTGTTTTTTTTATGAGTGTACCCAGTTATACAGCCATTGTAGTCTCACTCTTTTAATGCTTGCTGTAACCATGCTAGCAGCTCTGCAGGGTCTTCATACACCAAAAAATACATCTGATAGAACTTTCCTATTCCTGGGTGTTTGCAGTGGGTCATAAACAGTAACATACATCAAGGTTAGCAAGAAGGTCTTGGGTTTGATACTGGGGCAGGGCCTTTCTGTGTGGAGTTTGCATGGTTCTCCCTGTACATGCATGGGTTTCCTTCGAGTGCTTCGGTTTCCTTCCATTGTCAAAAAACATATATGATAGATTAATTCTCCTGTCAGAGCCTGAGATGAAGGCACTGACATAGATCTGGAGTTGGTCCCCACTGCAGAGACTGAATTTCACTGTACGACTGCATGCGTGACAAATAAAGTACCTTTAACATTTGGCCTGATGGTGGTGCCAGAAGTAAGGCCATAATGTTGAGTAATAATAATAATCAATAATAAGTGTTTTTCTGTAAATAAAGCTCAGTTTTTTTTAAAAAGAACAAGAACTGAGATGATCTCTCCTGTAATGAATCATTTAAATGCAAAGATCTGTGCACTTCAGCTTATACATACAGTAAGAAGTTAAGTAAATTAGGTATGACTTCCCCACATGAACTCCATTTATGAGTAGCTCTTTCATTTATCAAATAGCTGCCAATTTAAGCCCTGCAGCAAAAATATTTGGCCTTTGATGAATATTCAGATTTTCATAGTTCACGTCAAAACTTTTCACAAATCTACAAATAACCAAATAAACACGAAGCTCCTGTAAATCCTGATTATTGTCATATATCCTTGTTGCATCTCATCCTGCCCCCAAAACCAGCAGAGGCATTAAAACATGCCGTCTTAAGTCCAATAAACCTTCCAGAAATTAATGTTTAATATGTGAAATTCAACAACTTTTGATGGTGGAAGAGAAACACTGTGTTTATGCCAGTTTCCCTTTTTAAATACAGTATTTAAGAGTGTTTTAATTCTGTTTCATTCTTAAATAAATTAAAAGAAATAAACATATAAACCTGCGTTTCCACTGCAAAGAAAAATTCTTACAAACTGGCTCATCGTTGAACTTAAATGCTGACCCCTGCTCTAGTAAACTATTGGTGCTAAAAGGCAAACACACACACAAGCTAACTTCTCTGCTCTTGATAACAAAGTGTTAGCGGTTACATCAATGTTAGCTAACACTAGTCACTTAAACTGCCATTGATCAGTCTCTCCCTCCACTTGAGTGCAAAACCATAAAGCGTTACATCACCTCTCTGTTGCAGTAAGCCAACGCTCAGAGCATAGATGCATAGATTTGTCAGAATTACTGACTCTGACCAATTTTCCCGTTCGACCACTGGGACACAAAAGCTTCTGATCCAGTGCCATGAAGCACATTACAGTGTGAAACATTAAATGACCGAGGGACTAAATAATTCAGACATTCATTTGCAAAATTAATATCAGATATTGATTGAGGCTTTTCATAAATCACCAGACCAAGCCTTCGCCCAGACTGGCAGTGTTCCCTTTGGAGACTTTACAACAGCACAGTCATCAAATTGTAAGCCTGATGTTCATTTGTAACCACTTTTATCTCTTTTTCAGTGATGTTTTCTGTAAAAAATAGCAGTGGACATTGGCCTGTTTCATATCTATTTAACAAAAATTGAAAGTAATTCTGAAAAGTGGCCGTACCTCGCAGGATTGATTCATCGCACCTACCTAATCATGGCTTCCTTTTCAATGAGGGATTATTCAGTGGTGCTCAAATAAGCTATTTCATCCCATCTCTGAATGAACCGGCTCTCTCTGTCTCTTTGTGTGTGTGTGTGTGTGTGTGTGTGTGTGTGTGTGTGTGTGTCTGTCTGTGTGTGTTGATTTACTGTGGTGGGCGCCGGCATTCATGATTGATTCAGAGTCTTTAATGCAGAGAGAGGCTCATTGACATAGTCTGGTTCCATGTATTTGACCAAGTGAATTAGCCTCTGAAAAGACCATATAGGCAATCAATGAGCTATGGGAAGAGTTACAAGATGCATGATGCAGCGTCCCTGTTATTACAATCATACTACGTTTGTTTGTAATATTTTGTGTTCATTTGACAACTAATTGATCAAACAGAAGTGTTGAATATGTGACGATCATTTTAATTTTTCATTGTAGCATAAATCAACTAATATGACATTTGTTTGAAAAGTAGCTAAGTACATTTACTCCAGTACTGCATTGAAGTACAGATACTTGTACTTCACTTGAGTATTTCCATTTGATGTATACTTATACTTCTATTTACATTTACATAACATTTCAGGGGGTTATGTACTACAGTATTTTTACTGTAATGCTGCATACTACATCACTCATAATACTACAGTACTTTTACTGTAATACTGCATACTACATCACTCATAATACTACAGTACTTTTACTGTAATACTGCATACTACATCACTCATAATACTGCAGTACTTTTACTGTAATACTGCATACTACATCACTCATAATACCGCAGTACTTTTACTGTAATACTGCATACTACATCGCTCATAATACTGTAGTACTTTTACTGTAATACTGCATACTACATCACTCATAATACCGCAGTACTTTTACTGTAATACTGCATACTACATCACTCATAATACTGCAGTACTTTTACTGTAATACTGCATACTACATCAAGCTCATAATACTGCAGTACTTTTACTGTAATACTGCATACTACATCACTCATGATACTGCAGTACTTTTACTGTAATACTGCATACTACATCACTCATAATACTGCAGTACTTTTACTGTAATACTGCATACTACATCGCTCATAATACTGCAGTACTTTTACTGTAATACTGCATACTACATCGCTCATAATACTGCAGTACTTTTACTGTAATACTGCATACTACATCGCTCTTAATACCGCAGTACTTTTACTGTAATACTGCATACTACATCACTCATAATACTGCAGTACTTTTACAGTAATACTGCATACTACATCACTCATAATACTGCAGTACTTTTACAGTAATACTGCATACTACATCACTCATAATACTGCAGTACTTTTACAGTAATACTGCATACTACATCACTCATAATACTGCAGTACCTTTACTGTAATACTGCATACTACATCACTCATAATACCGCAGTACTTTTACTGTAATACTGCATACTACATCACTCATAATACCGCAGTACTTTTACTGTAATACTGCATACTACATCGCTCATAATACCGCAGTACTTTTACTGTAATACTGCATACTACATCACTCATAATACTGCAGTACTTTTACTGTAATACTGCATACTACATCGCTCATAATACTGCAGTACTTTTACTGTAATACTGCATACTACATCGCTCATAATACCGCAGTACTTTTACTGTAATACTGCATACTACATCGCTCATAATACCGCAGTACTTTTACTGTAATACTGCATACTACATCACTCATAATACTGCATACTACATCGCTCATAATACCGCAGTACTTTTACTGTAATACTGCATACTACATCGCTCTTAATACCGCAGTACTTTTACTGTAATACTGCATACTACATCACTCATAATACTGCATACTACATCGCTCATAATACCGCAGTACTTTTACTGTAATACTGCATACTACATCGCTCTTAATACTGCAGTACTTTTACTGTAATACTGCATACTACATCGCTCATAATACCGCAGTACTTTTACTGTAATACTGCATACTACATCGCTCATAATACGGCAGTACTTTTACTGTAATACTGCATACTACATCACTCATAATACCGCAGTACCTTTACTGTAATACTGCATACTACATCGCTCATAATACTGCAGTACTTTTACTGGAATACTGCATACTACATCACTCATAATACTGCAGTACTTTTACTGCAATACTTTAACTACATCGCTCATAATACTGCAGTACTTTTACTGCAATACTTTAACTACATCGCTCATAATACCGCAGTACTTTTACTGTAATACTGCATACTACATCACTCATAATACTGCAGTACTTTACTGGAATACTGCATACTACATCACTCATAATACTGCAGTACTTTTACTATAATACTGCATACTACATCACTCATAATACTGCAGTACTTTACTGGAATACTGCATACTACATCACTCATAATACTGCAGTACTTTTACTATAATACTGCATACTACATCACTCATAATACTGCAGTACTTTTACTATAATACTGCATACTACATCGCTCATAATACTGCAGTACTTTTACTGCAATACAGCATACTACATCACTCATAAAACTGCAGTACTTTTACTGTAATACTGCATACTACATCGCTCATAATACTGCAGTACTTTTACTGTAATACTGCATACTACATCACTCATAATACTGCAGTACTTTTACTGTAATACTGCATACTACATCACTCATAATACTGCAGTACTTTTACTATACTACTGCATACTACATCACTCATAATACTGCAGTACTTTTACTGTAATACTGCATACTACATCACTCATAATACTGCAGTACTTTTACTGTAATACTGCATACTACATCACTCATAATACTGCAGTACTTTTACTGTAATACTGCATACTACATCACTCATAATACTGCAGTACTTTTACTGTAATACTGCGTACTACATCACTCATAATACTGCAGTACTTTTACTGTAATACTGCATACTACATCGCTCATAATACTGCAGTACTTTTAGTGCAATACTGCATACTACATCGCTTATAATACTGCAGTACTTTTACTGTAATACTGCATACTACATCCAGCTCATGATACTTATATACTTTTACTCTCATGCAGGACTTTAACTTGTAATGGAGTATTTTTGTTGCATTGATAGTTAAATAGTTAAATAAAACATCTGGATACTGAATACCACCACAGTTTGTAGCAGCTATTGTTTAAACATAAAATAAAAGGCCTCCCTACACAACAGTGACCTTTACTCTAAAACCACCAACAGATGGCGACAGTCACACAGTGTCCACTCTCCTCTGAGTGGACTGAGGGCAGGTTCTCCTCAGCGCAGCGCTGATTTGACAAGTAAGCCTATCAGAAACGTGCTGCCGAGCTTATACTTTATGTCACCCTGAAGTGAGTCATTATCAGATACCCAACATCCTTCAGTCTTTATGGGTTGCAGATATTATAACACTTGGGATTAACTTTGCAGTAAGAAAAAAAAAGAAAAGGCAAAAAAAAAGGGAGGAGCCTCAGCCACACATATGCTTGAAATGTCATGAATATGTGCATCGAGTATAGTGTGAAATATGGCCATGCATTTTGTCGCTCAAGTGGCACTCCAGTTAAGAGGGGATTTAGATCTGACAAATTACCATATAAGCTTCTCCACATGTTGCTATATTAATCATGTCATAAAAAATGCACTCCAGTCATGCCCTTTGCCCCTCTGTCTGTCAGTGCTCTTATACTGAAATGTAAAACCAGGCCACACACACACACACACACACACACACACACACACACACACACACACACACACACACACACACACACACACACACACACACACACACACACAGACATATTAGGAGCTGATGGTCGTTTCATTTCATAAAAATCTTAAATGCAACCACATGCACTGCACTGTGTGGTATTACGCTGCAGCCTGTATATGTGCATTTTAATAGACTGTGAAAGGAGTTACTTTTTTTGTACTTTTTTTGTAAAGATGTGAGCTAGAAAGTTTATTAAAAATAAACACCATTAAGTTTATCTAATAACACCTTTAGATATTTTTAATGCAACTCAGCAGTGACGACACCCCCTTTTCAATATGAGGTTATTGTTAATGCACCCATTGGGACCCCTGTCTCCGGTGCTCATTAGTGAGTTAAGTGAGCTTCAAAGCTTAATATTTATTCTCCACGCTTCCATTATAATATTACCAAAACAAAAAACAAAAAAGTTTTGCATGCGATAGGAATGCCTGTCTTTGTAAATTTATGACAGGATTACTCTACTTTAGCGTGAGGGGGGAAGCTGCTCTCTCCTCTCCTGCTGAATGCGCGAGACAGCAGTGGGGCTCCAGTTGGCTGTGCGCTCTCAGACGCAAGCATCCCACTGGCTGGAGTTGGAGGACACTCGCCCGTTTCGCTGCCTGATCCATCGTCTTTTGTCTCCCTGCGGCGAGAAGACCACCCGCACGAGGAAGGAAAGAAAGAAAGAAGTATCTTGTTTCTCCTTTTTTTATTATAGAGACTGTTAAGAGTCAGAGAAACTGTGCTGAATCGGCACTGAACACTTTTTTTTTCTATCGAGGGGAGGTTTATTTCTCGCATAAAGCGAGCTGGATCTATACACCGGAGCGCACACTGCTACGTCCTTTTCAATGGATTTTAACACAGTGGAAGTACCCTGGGAATTAAACTACTGTTAAGTCGCTTCTTGTTTTTTTTCTTTTTTCTTTTTTTTTGTTCGCAAAAATTTCATTCCAACAAAAGGTTTAATGATTCACAAGGAGGGGAAGACGATGATCCTCACAGTGCTGTATGTGCTCCTGCCTCTTTTAGGTAAACTTCACTTGATCTATTACCAACAGCTCGTTTAATACTACTAATTTATCCCAAAGGTGTTTGTTTTTTTATATGAATATTAAATGTTTAAATGATGAGTTTTGTTATTAATGAGGGGAGAGTCTGGTAGAGGCAGCGGCTGCTCACTGGGAGCCTGAGAAGCGTTGAGACTTTGAGATTATGGTCACAAAGTGCTTTAAAAAAACGGGGGAAAGTCAGCAAGGTGTCGCTGCTTTATCCAATCATAATGAATGTAGGAGCTAAATGTCACGTTTGGACTGCGTTTTTTATCTGCGTGATGAAACTGTGTGTAAACTTTCCCTTTTTTCGCGATTAGAAGGAAACAGCTTTCCAGTATTGATCGTGTCCAATGTACAGTAGCGACTCAAAATGTTTAATGTTTATTCCATTGGATAATAATTCATCCCTCAAAAAAAGCAGCCTGCAAAGTAGCCCACTGCTTTAAAACTTTGATATGTATTGTGAGAAAGCAAGGTAATAACTAACAAGCTGACATTATAAGTATCATCATTATATTATTATAAATGCTCCACTCTCTGTTTTCCAGATGTGTTGTCTTATGCTGAGGAGAACCTGCGTGCTGGAGCCAGCCGGCTGGACTGTGTGAGAGCCAGCGAGCAGTGCCTGAAGGAGCAGACGTGCAGCACCAAGTACCGCACGATGAGGCAGTGCGTGACCGGCGGCAAGGAGAGCAACTTCAGCATGGTGTCCGGCCTGGAGGCCAAGGACGAGTGCAGGAGCGCCATGGACGCGATCAAACAGAGCCCGCTGTACAACTGCAGGTGTAAAAGGGGCATGAAGAAAGAGAAGAACTGCCTGCGCATTTACTGGGGGATCTATCAGACATTACAAGGTAGGCTTTTTAGTGCTTTTGGAGGAACTTTTTCTTGTTAGCAACCACGTTAAAATAGCACCCTGAGTAGATTTACATGTTTTCTGCAGCCTCTGATTGACATAGTGTTGTTGTGTAGCTTAAAGCTTAATAAAGACCATTAAGGCTCCCAGTTTTGGCACCCTGCAGCTAATGTGAAATGCATATTTTAAATTTCTGATCAGTTCTGTATTAGGGCTGACATGATCTGTTGCCCCAGCTCCTCCCATTTCTGTATGTATAGGGGGGGTGGGGGGGGGGGGGGGGCACTATCAGTCCTAATGACCCTCCCTGCTAGTCTACCATAAACACAAAAAACTCCAAAATAAAAGTGGCACACAGCTCAGTATCTAACAGTCCAATGCGATCATGCACAATCACTCAACTTTCAATTCAAATTTGGCCACAACTGCACCCCCCCGTCCCCCCTCCCAGATTCTGTCCACGGCCTCGGTTCTTTGCAGAGCCGAGACACTTTTTGACCTCCTAAATCACTTTTTCCTTGAAAGTAATGGAGCATGAAAACCCCTCAGCGATGACAGTGCCATCTTAAAGTGTTGATCATAGTGGGAGTGAGGGGGGGCTTTTAAGTCCCTAAACTGCAATCAGCCCCATCGCCAGCGAGGCGACTTCCAGTTGTGCAACACAGCTGACCAACCTGCCTAATCAAGCGTGTGGCTGTGTGCCAGCGTGGATATCGACTGACCCAAATAACCCATGTCACATGCAGGCCATTGTGAGGGGTGAAGGATGATAAACAAAACAGGAGGGGGTTAAAAAACAAGTCTATCTATCTATCTATCTATCTATCTATCTATCTATCTATCTATCTATCTATCTATCTATCTATCTATCTATCTATCTAATTATCTATCTAGTAATCTAATCTAAACGTTTGTCTTCTTCACAGGTAATGATTTCTTGGAGGATTCCCCCTATGAGCACGTGAACGGTCGTCTATCTGACATTTTCCGCCTGGCTCCCATCTTAGGTAAGGAAAGAAAGAAAGCTCTGTGGAGACTTTCACTCCATCATCAAGTGTTTATTTTACATTGTTTCATTGGTCACTTGTCTCTCCGTCGAGATACACGATATGAAAGTTGAAAAGCTGTGCATGCTCTCACTGGAAGGTTATCTGTTCTGTCAAGTATTTATCCCTCCCTCATCCTCTCATCCGCTATCTGTCTTTCTCTACCCCCCTTCGTTCTCACCCCCAGCGATATTGCATGCCGGCTGGAAGTGACCTTGCATGGGGAGCTATAGTTCTGAGTCTCATCAAGCAGTGGATAAATGCTTCGGCTGTGAGAAAGACAGGGGGGAAAAAAAGAGAAAAAGGAAAAAGAAAAAGGAGGGCTCTGTTGTTGCTGGTGTGAGTCACCGTGGTTGTGGACAGGATCCTGTTGTGGCTGTTTGAATCCACTTGTTGAAAAGAAGTGAGAGTGAGTAGCTGTGTGAGTAACGTGGGAGAGCATGACATGCATTTTTCAGCTCAGATCTTGTGTGTGTGTGTGAGAGAGAGAGAAAGAGAGAGAAAGAGAGAGAGAGAGCAATGCTGACTGAAGCCCCTAGATGGCGATGTTATTCCCTTCTTCTTTCTTTCCAGCCACTCAGGTGCTCTGTGGTCCACACACAGTTGTTGCAGACTGTTGTGTGTTATTTGAAGCGCCTTACGAAAGGAATGTGGTGCGATCATGTAGCTGCTTAGATGTTCATTATTACACTGCAGGTGACGAGCGCCGTGTCAAATCAAACGGACACGCTCTGCCTCCACATCTTCAAAAGAACAAGGCTGATTTTTGACCCTTTTTTCTTCTTTTTTCTGTGTCTTTTTTGCCCTAAACCAATGCTTCTCCTACAGTAAGGTGACATCATAATGTGGGCGGTGAAATGCAGATAAACAACATCTTGGACTGGATGCCGGGTTCACTGTTTTTAAGAAGCATTTTCTCTTTTTTTTCCTTTTGCTACCCCCCCCATCATAGAAAAAAAGAGGAGAGAAAACCACTGCATCACACTGTGTATAGGTCACTGGTCTGTAATATACCAGTCTCAGCAAGGGATGAGACACCCGCAGGGCATCAAGCACAGGATCATAGTTCACGATTCGGGGAGGGTGACAAGTCTCGACGGTCTGAGCTGTGACGAGTGGGAACCGACAGATTTACGGTGCCATTCTTAGCGAAGGCAGGCACTCCTTATTTGCTGTCCAAATGCCTCTTTATGTCGATTGATAGCTTTGCATACATCTCTTTTTTTCAGCTATACAAATCAGTCTAAGTGCAGTTATGCAGAGTAGAGCTTCAACTTCTGATTATTTCCATCTAAAAAGTCCAAGTTGAAGTCTTGTAAGTGTTGTTTTTTGTCAGACCAGCCGTCCAAAACCTAAACATATTCAATTTAAAATGATATAAAACAGATAAAAAAGTAGGAACTCACATCTGAGAAGTTGGAAACTGGAGAATATTTGACATGTTTGCTTTCTAAATCACTCAAATCTTGCTTTTGACAACTCATCACATCAGCCTTAGTGAGAAATTCACCCAAAGAGTTGATTTATGCCTTCTCAGATTGTTTAATTTGAAGGATTTTATGAACTTAAAAGGAAAAAAAGTATCAAATATGCTAAAATTTAAAGAGAAATCCACCAGATTAACTGACTAGTTTTTTCAGGGCTAGTCCAAATATCTCTTTATGTTAGTTTACAGCTTCGCAACATCACCTCAGAATAGCCTGGCTTTGTCTTTGTCGTTAAAGTGTAGTTATGAGGTGAGAACGTACTGCATCTGTTGATAAGGAGTGAGACGTTAGGAAGAAGTGGGTGAGTGAAACTGTCAGGGTAAGTTAAAGCAGGAGATAAAACAGAGAGAGAAAAAAGCAGGATGGGACAACGGTCGGTCGTAAGAGAATAGCGACTGATCGTCATCACAGAAGAATCATGGAGGAGGAGGAGCGGGGGGAAGTAAGAGGTGAGAGGAGAAGGCTGCAGGGAGCGAGGGTTAATCACTGAAGAGCAGAGTAAGGCTAAATGGACGGGGAGGACAGAAAGAAGAAAGCATGAGATCATCCAGCCTTCCCCCTACTCCTTCTGTGGAAAATTAAAGGGCAAGGTGACAGGAGAAGGATGGAGGCAGAAATGATTAGAGCTTAGAGCTTTGTTTTTGATCACTCACAGTCTTTTACAGTCTTGCAGCATACTGAACAGAGTGGAGCTGGAAATTCATACAAAAGAGCCACAAAAAACACACACAGAGGGCTGAAAGGGGACCAATATGAAAAGGACTCTCTGGAGGATTCTTATTTCAAATAATGCAAATTTAGGTCAAAACTTTAATATCAGGGGGTAGGAGTGATATTAGTGCACGCTATAGTTTCTTTATCGCCTGCATACATTTCTTTTCTCTTACATACCTCAAATTTTATGCAAGATGGCTTAATATTTTTTACGCTGAACTTAAACCTGTTCTATATTATAGCGCTAATTAGTAAATTCTTTTATTTTTCCCGGAGGCTCCCGGCTCCTTAGGCACCAATTTGTGAACCGCTTGTGATCCGAGTCAGCGATCCGTAGTCAAGCCCCTCTATTTTCAGGAGGGCTCTAAACGCGTCCCATGTTTGTCTCAGTAAAAGGCAGTAACGCTCAGTGATCCCCGGCTATAGGAACAATAGGCCGCCATGATCATCCCGTAAGTCCGCGATCGACCCCATGTCACTGACTGAAGCCACTAATCTCATGTGACACCCATACGTACAGTGCACAGATGCATGCACACTTGAACATACACAAAAACACACAAACACACACACACGCACATCCAATGACATGCCGGTGTCTGTCAGTCAAGTTTCATAAGAGAAGAAGAAGAGAGACAGTTCGGTGTCATTTTGGCCACACACATGCATGCATATCTCTGCTGATTTACAGAAAACCATTAATCAATACTTAATTGGGGGTTAAGATTTAAATAAAGGGCTATTTCATCAAAGTAAACCCAAGATTTTTGTGCCATTTACAGAATAATCCCAAACCTCACAGAACATCACGCACACCATTTCCCTGTGCTCCTCGAGTTGTCATCTTCATCACTCATCATTAGTCACAGTAAGTCTCTGGAAGAGGCTATTACACATTTAATCCGTTAGAGTGTAAACACATTATTTTTTGGTATATGATAAAACACATATTAGACACAAGGAACAAGTATAAAATACTGATGTAATATCAAGCTTTAATGATCAAATCGAACTTTGTGGATATTAGAAAATCAAATACAAATGCACATAACACACAGTATTGCCACTGGGTTAATTTAGCTAATTATTTTCAGATCTTTACCTGAGGCGTAGTGGCTTTGCCTCCTGGGTTGAGTCCAGTGAGTCACACAGAAAACTCATTTCTCTGCACCAAAAAATGAGCAACTACTATTGCGGTAGAGCAGCAGTCCAGTCCACAACAGTTATCCAAGTGCTTTTTACAGACATGAAAACATGTGCATGTGCTTAATTTAGACAGCTATACTTAATTAGAAACCACCCAGAGCGAGACTGCTCCAACTCTGCATGTGTAATCCTGATCAAGATTTTTTTTTAAATCTGCATCTGGAAGTGATAGACAGTCATGTTGTTGTTGTACTTAGAGGACTACTGTTGTTGCAGCACATTTAAGGAGTTAAGATTGTCATAAATTCTTTATAACAATACAGATCGATAGTCTATAGCTGCTTGGAAAGTGGATAGAAGTGTTGCAAGACCAGCAGCACTGTCATCTTCTTCTAGTAGGTTGACATGATGATTCAACGGGTCATGCATACTAAAGGAGGCCGCTCTCCCTGCCTGGAACTAATGGAAACTCTATTGAGGCTGTTTCAGAATCTCCATTATGTAATTATCCTTGTAAGAAAGTGACGACTGCTTTAAACACTCATTTAACACATTGGTTGTGACATTAAACAGGACAGTGTGTGTGTGTGAGAGAGAGAGGATGTAATGACCCAGCCAGCATGTCCATGTGGGCCTCACATGGGTTAAATGTGGGCTACATGGGTGCTGAGTGGGCATGGGCTTGAACTGGGCACATTTTGCAGGTCCCACATGGTTTCAGTTACATGAGCCCCCACATGTGAAGCCCACGTGGGCTGATTGTATGAGCCCCGATAAGGGATGTAAGTGGGCTAAGCAGGCATGGGCATAAACAGGGCAAATTGTATGGGCCCCATATTGTTGCAGAAGCATGGGCCCCTCATGTGAAGCCCATGTGGGTTGGATAGATGGGTCCCATTCAAGGTAAATTCTGATCCCACTTAGGGGCAAACATATGGGGTTTACATGGGTCTCACCCAGTTGGGCCCCACCTGAAACCCAGTCAGAACCCACTTGAAGCCCATATGGGTAAACACAGGTAGTGCCGCCATGGAAACTGCAGAAAAACCCACTTGGGACCCATAATTGCAGCCCATGGGGGCTCATTATGGGGCCCACATGGACATGCTGGCTGGGGAAGCATGGTTTTTTTGGGGGTATGGTTTCTGCTCCGTGTTTAATTAGAACTGTTGATTGCGCTCTTCCGTTTTCTTTCCCGACAAAACATCCCTGTGTTCAGTCCCTTAATCCTTTTTTTTTCTCTATACATCTCTTTAGCAGCTTTACCTGTTTTTTTGATGTCTCTGTTTAAAGTCCAGTAAAGGGCTCAGTGAGTTCCTCTGCTGCCTGTGGAACCACTGAAACCACTGCTGCCTTATTAGCGGAAACAAGTGTGTTGATTTCACTTTACAGACACAGAAGTATGCTTGTGTAAAAAATGTACAAAAAAAAATCTGTGCAGATGTTTTTCTTCCTGCAGGTGTCACATTTTCATTATCTGAATATGTATCTGTACATTTTTCGGTATGTAACCTTCCTCTGAACTTCATTAGATTCCAGCTATGTAAGATGCTAGCTTTTTGTAAATCAAGTAAACAAGGAGGCAGATGTCACGCTGGGCAGAAAAAAAACTACAATTTTCTATCGCGCTGCATGAGTTCATATAAGCTTAGAGGGGTGGAGAAAAAAAAAAAAAGAGCATAGTTTAGATGAAATGACTGCCTTTTCTCTTCACCAGTTGCCCATGTTTATGAGTCAGTGATCCATGCAGGAGAGAGAGAGCAACACATAAACAGGGAGCATTATTCTGAGACTCAAGTGGACTTAGAGTTACTGCCACACCATTTGGCCCAGGCCGCTGGCAAATCAAAGCCGTGTAGGAAATGGATGAATACACAGCCGGGACAGTTTCATATAACTGTATTCATAAACACTCGCAGGTGCCTTTTTGTGTCCCTTTTTAAAAGATTTTCTCCACCCAGTTGTTTCTTTGTTCTCATGCCACCTCTACATCGCCTCTTATTCTCAACATCCCCATAATCTTGACCTCCTCTTCTTAATTCCTTTAGAGTACCAAAGCACACAGCAGAGGTATTCCTGACTTTTAAACCATCTCTTCATTTGGGGAATGGCTGATTTGAAATAGTTTCAAAGCCATTTTTGGCTCAGCGAT
The DNA here is from genome assembly GCF_963691925.1 of Scomber scombrus. Taxonomy (NCBI): domain Eukaryota; kingdom Metazoa; phylum Chordata; class Actinopteri; order Scombriformes; family Scombridae; genus Scomber; species Scomber scombrus. The sequence goes on along the minus strand of NC_084981.1, from coordinate 26,231,696 downwards.
TAGAGTCGAGTTTGCAGATAAGAGAGAGAGAGTTTTATTGCGTTCGAGCCAATTGTCATTTAAGCCTCCTGTTGTCCTCGAGTCAAGGAAGGAAGGGAGGAAGAACGAAGGAAAGGGAGAAGGAAGGAAGGAAGGGAGGAAGGAAAGGAGGGAGGAAGGAAGGAGGAAGGAATGGAGGAAAGGAAAGAAGGAAGGACCGATGAAAGAAGGACGGAAGGAAGGTAGGAGGGAGGGAGGAAGGAAGGAAGAAGGGAGGAAGGAAGGAATGAAGGACAGAGGAAAGAAGGAAGGGATGAAGGTAAGGGGGAGGAAAAAAGATAGAAGGAGGGAGGGAAGAAGGAAGGAGGGAAGGAAAGAAGGAGGGAGGGAGAAAGGAAGGAAAGAAGGAAGGGAAGAAAGAGAGGAAGGAAAGAAAAGGAGAAGGAGGAAGGAAGGAAAGACGGAAGGAAGGAAAGGAGGAAAGAAGGAACAGTCAAAACAGACGGGGTCAATTTGACCCAGCAGGATGACAGGAAGTTTAAGCACAAGCAGAACGACGGTGAGAGAAATGTAACACAAAGTAAAAAGTGACACGGGCCATAATCGACGGTCTGGGCGGCAGCCAAAAGTGACTTTACGGTAAATACAGCGGCCGTGGTTTAGATGATGGGTGGTGCTGGGTGAGGACGGATAAGAGCATCAAAGATTCCAGGAGGAGGTGCGACCCTATGAATAAAGATGAGTTTACACAACTATCATTTCACTCTGGCTCGCACACTGACCTTGTGCAGTTGTTTGGCGGGTTTGAAATGATAATATAGCATTTAGGTTCGGGAGCACTTATCTTTAAACTACTGTTTGTACTTCAGAAAACTTGATAGTAAACAGGACGCAGTTTGAGATTCTCAGCATAGTTTGAACTTTCCTTATATGTCAAGGGCATCGGTAACTGTTACATTAACCTTCCTGTCAAATTCAGCCCGTCTGTTTTGAGTGTTCCTTCTTTCCTCCCTTACTTCCTTCCTCTGTCCTTCCTTCCTCCCTTCCTTCTTTCCTCTGTCCTTCCTTCCTTCCTTCCTTCCTCTGTCCTTCCTTCCTCCCTTCTTTCTTTCCTCTGTCCTTCCTTCCTCCCTTCCTCTTTTCCTTTCTCCCTCCCTCTTTCTTTCTTTCCTCCCTTCCTTCCTCCCTCCTGTCCTTCCTTATTCCTTCCTTCCTCCCTCCTTTCCTTCCGTCCCCCCCCACCTTCCTTCTTTCTCCTGTCCTTCCTTTCCTTTCCTTCCTCCCTTCTTTCTTCCCTCCTGTCCTTCCTTCCTCCCTTCCTCCCTCCTTTCCTTCTTCTTCCCTTCCTCCCTCCTTTCATTCCTTCCTTCCTTTTCCTCCCTTCCTCCCTCCTTTCCTCCCTTCCGTCTTCCTCCCTTCCTCCCTCCTTTCCTTCCTTCCTTCCTCCTTTCCTTTCTTCCTCCCTTCCTCCATCCTTTCCTTCCTTCCTTCCTTCCTCCTTCCTTCCTTCCTTCCTTCCTTCCTTCCTTCCTTCCTCCCTCCCTTCCTTCCTCCCTCCCTTCCTTCCTTGACTCGAGGTCAACAGGAGTGTTAAACTACATCTAGACAGATTTCTTTCATTCCTGAAGTTCGGAGCTATTCATCTCCAACCTGAGCATGTGTCACATTTTGTTCAGGCAGCCACTCAGTAATCAGAAACTGTGTTTTCTGGCTCGCAATGAATATTTTCCCCCCCGTTGTTGTTGTATTGGTGTCTGTTTGGCTTAAACTCTCTCCTTAAGCTCCGTCTGCCTCCCTGTTGGCTGGTACAGCAGCAGCAGCTCTCTGTATATATATCACCCACTCACCACTCATAAGCCCCAATACACAAAGCTCAATATTGTGTCTTTTCCATGTGTCAAGACTTCAAACGCATCTTGTCCTACTCCTTCCTACTGCTGAAGTCAACCTTGAAGCGTAGTTGCAGTGATGTGCGCATACACCGACTGTAAGTGTGTGCATGTGTGTATGTTTTGTGTGAGTGTGAAAACATCTGTAAGTGCGTGGCCCCAGCTGTCAAGGCGAGGCAGCGCTTCAAATCCCACTGTGCTGACACGCAGGGCTGAGAGGCTGTCAGCACCACTCAACCACTGGCTGCAGAGGAAGTCACTCTCATTATGAGCTGCCAATGTGTAGAGATAAGAGTATCTACCACTGTCTCTTTGCCTGTTGTGTGAGTGTGTATTGATGCATCTGCTTGTGTGTGTGTGTGTGTGTGTGTGTGTGTGAGAGAGATAAAGTCAGGGAGGGAATGCAGAGGAGTTACAGAGGTAGAAACATAATTTATTGTGCTGTATCTTTTAGAGAGAGAGAGAGAGAGAGAGAGAGAGAGAGAGAGAGAGAGAGAGAGAGAGAGAGAGAGAGAGAGAGAGAGAGAGAGAGAGAGAGAGAGAGAGAGAGAGACTATACTGCCTGTTCTTGTAACTTTATTTCTCTGGCCTTTATTTATTCAGATTCGGTTGACTGAACACACTTGCTCTTATTTATTTTTCTGCCGTTTCCCGCTTCACGCTTATTCAGTCAAATGTATTTGTTGCTCGGAGTTACTCTGGATATAAACGGTCCTACACTGTTTGCCGTCAAGCAGATTTAGTGTTTTCTTCATAGAAGTTGTCAGAGGAGAGGAGTGGGTGTTTCCTCTTTTTTTTTTTTTTTGGTTTTTAGCCTCGTGACGCACCAATCTGATGCGCTGGATCAGGATTAGTGCCGATCCTGAACTTATTAAATGGATCAGACATGACACAGACTTTAAAAGGGACATATTATGCCACCCCCTCCTTTTGGTGTCAGATATTAAACATGGTCAAAGTTCCAAAACTTGAGGTTAACATATGTACAAATGATACTGGATTTCTGGGACTGATACCGATATTATGGAATAAAAAAATATTAATTGATAATCAGAATATGTCTATAAGACGCACATTTTTTATGGGATGTGGTTGCCAAACTCTTGTGATAAAGATATGTAATGCAGGCATGATATCTTACAGTTTAACTATAAAAACAGTGCACTGAAACTCTAATCTTCACTGGGAATTATTATAAATTCCTATTAATAATAAAACACATACAACAGAAAGAGGATATATTGTGGATGGATATATTAAACTTGAATTAAGAAAAATGCTAAAATTTACATAAAATACATTTACATAAAAATAAATAAATATCGGTGTACGTCGTACAACATATATGCTGATACCGATATATCTGTGATATGCCAATATCGGCCGATAATATCAGCTGACCGATATATTGGTCTGGCTCTTGTAGAAATAAGAGTCAAAACTTAGGGCTTAAATCTGTACTGAACTCTTTGTTTCTACCTTGTTCAGGCGCTGACGTCAATCTGTCGTGATTGCACATAAATGGCTGTCTGTTTTGTCACTAAGGTTGTTGCTAAGGTTGTTGCTAAGGTTTTTCCATGGGACTGTCATGTCGTCTACTCTCATATTTTATATTCTAGCCTAGAACATGTGCGGCTGCATTTGAGAAGTTGACATTTTGATTAAAGATTGAGGCAAAAGTAATGAAACCCCAACTACTATAGTTTCATGATTTCATGACATAACCGCTTGAAGCCCTGGAGTATAGAGTAGTATAGACCTGGAAATATGTGTTATATGTCCCATTTATTTATTTGTAAAACCTACTAAGACACCACACACAACTGTTCCTACTAACATACAACAATGTTTTAGTCTTTATATTGAAAAAAGGCCACATATTAAAGGATTAAGTAAAGACAGAAACACACTGGATGACAGAAAGACTATGATTATTAGAGATGTGTTCCCCTGGCAACCCCTCAAATCTGGCATTGACATAAAATCCCAATCTAAAGGACTTTAAACTCTGAATGCAGAACTTTCAAAACCTCATTGCACACTGCACTATGTCTTCTGTTTCCTTTTACCTCCCACCTGATGCCAGTCCTGATTCCAGTCACAAAATCAGTCATGGCTGACAAAGCTTTACCAGAACTGGGGGGCAGCAGCTTGATCAGAAACAAACAGGAAATTATAGGAAATCACTGAATAGAGAAACAAGTATGACTGGTGCATCATCACTTTAGCCTCTAACCAGCCCACGGGAATTTATGAGAATCCATTTTTTCTATAAACAGGCAGTGCAGCTGATGACGTCATGAGTTTCCTGGTTTGGTTTTGGTGTCATTGCCATCACGCGTCTGACCTCACAGATGTACTAATAAACCCTCCTCGTCATTTCCCAGAAAACCGCTCCATCACCTTTGTAAACTAAATGACTCAGCTCTCTGGGGCTAATGTAACGCAATTCAAACTGCATCATTAATAAACTGGATGCTTTTTCTTATTCTGCATGTCAGTCACAGACCGACTGCTGCCCTCAGTTTGGTCTGACTCACAGCAACTTGAATTTTAAATCGGAGGCTTTCCTCTTCCAGCTTTTTCAGCGGTGCTCAGGAGCTTTCAGCAGGGCATAGACTTCCTTTCAGTCAAAGTGCAACCTAGTTTCTACAACATAAGACACTTGAACTAAGTTGGAGTATGGTCCAAGTGTTGGGATCTTCGCCTGCAGTCCCATTTAGCATCATTTAACGTCACCTTTTTTTTCTGAGAACACGTGAAAGGTTGAAGAAAATGGAACATGTATAAAATTATACCAATGCTGGTGCTCTAAGGATTAGGCCTGTCACAATAATTATTGACTTATCGTACGATAGATAGATGGATGGATGGATAGATAGATGGATAGATAGATAGATGGATAGATAGATAGATAGATAGATAGATAGATAGATAGATAGATAGATAGATAGATAGATAGATAGATAGATAGATAGATAGATAGATAGATAGATTGATGGACAGATAGATAGATAGATAGATAGATAGATAGATAGATAGATAGATAGATAGATAGATAGATAGATAGATAGATAGATAGATTGATAGATAAATTGATAGATAGATAGATTGATGGACAGATAGATAGATAGATAGATAGATAGATAGGTAGATAGATAGATAGATAGATAGATAGATAGATAGATAGATAGATAGATAGATAGATGGATAGATAGATAGATAGATAGATAGATAGATAGATAGATAGATAGATAGATAGATAGATAGATAGATAGATAGATAGATAGATAGATAGATAGATAGATAGATAGTTGGATAGATAGTTAGATAGATAGATGGATGGATGGATAGATAGATAGATAGATAGATAGATAGATAGATAGATAGATAGATAGATAGATAGATAGATAGATAGATAGATAGATAGATAGATAGATAGATAGATAGATAGTCACTTTATTGATCCCAATGGGAAATTCAGGTTTCCAGCAGCTCAATGTAAGCGTGAAAGTAATAAAGCAACAAACAATAGACAATAAAAAGACAATAAAAAGACGAGAGGTTTTCTGCTGTTGGTTTAAAGATATCTGGCTTCACTATTTACTCTCCAAGCTCTCTGCAGTACAATGATATAACATCTCTCTGTTACACATCCTTATACTGTGTTCACCCACCAATCACGTGAGTCCTGATCTACAGCATGTCGTCTGTTTGCAATGCAGCAGAAAAAGCCGACCCCTATAGATCTTATAGCCCCCCCCCCCATCACACACACACACACACACACACACACACACACACACACACACACACACACACACACACACACACACACACACACACAGGAGTTTGTTTTGTTAAAGACTCCAAAATCCACTGCCGACATTACTGTCCCTGTGCCTTGTCTCATATGAAGCCTAATCAATACAGCGCTGTGTTAGATTGGAAACTTGAGGCTGTGTCTACAAGAATCTATTGATTTCTCTCTTTTTTTCCCCTCCCTGTTCCCTCCCGTTTTTCTGCCCAAGCTCTTCCGTTCAGGCCCGGGATCAAAGGCTTTATCCTTCAGCAAGGTTTGAGGTGTTCAGTTCCAGGCTCGGCTCCGCTCTCGTGTTCGGAGAGGACAAGGCCTGTTGGGAATGTGTGTTTTCACTGACCTTGTCTCATCTCTGTACAGATGATTTTTTTTTTTTTGGCATGCAGTGCTGAGTACAGTAATGTGAACTATGCAGTTATGCTAAGAAATGTGTGAGCACTTTTCTTTTTTGCTAAATATAGATGGATTTAAATTGTTGGTTTTGGGAAGAAAGGCAAGGTTTAAGGAAAATTTCTCTACATTGTGGGAGAGAGATTATTCTCATTCAGTGGTAGCTGTCAGCTTTTATTGTAAAATGTACTGTATTATGCTGCAGAGGCTGAGCATAGTTCAGATATAATCCAAATCCTTAAGGCAAGGTTAAAAGAACACCTTTATATTCTATAGAAGTTATTTCCTCAATCCAACCAGGCCTTTTTAAAATTATCCTTCCCCATGCAGCTACATGTCAGCTGGTCGCTTAATTCAACACACTGTTTCAGAAATGACTGATCCAGCTGTTGGCCATTGGCAGGATAATTCAAACAGCAGCCACATCATCAGGTTGCCAGTCCAATCACTGGCTGGCTCACCGTGGGCCAAGAAAATCATTTAGTTAAAGGTGACCAGATTTGAGTCCCTCTGAGAGGCCTTTGATTGGATGTGAAGTGGAAGGGTGATTCATCATAGTTAATAAATGCAGTTGACAGCTTAAATCAGCGGGATGGAGCATGTGCCAGGTCTGCCTCCCGCTGCTGCTTTATACTGCATGCAAATATGGACAATTAACTTTTCACATACACAGTCGCGGATGCCCACGCACACAGAGTTATACAGGAATACGTGTGCCTGTGCAGCGGGACATAGCTTACACGTAAAGGGCAAATTGCACACATATAAATAGTCATAACGTCAGATTTAAGAAAGAGGTTTGAAGTGGAACATTTGATTTAGAGATGCAGTGTCCCCAAAACCTTTTATAGATTGTGAAAACATCTATAGGTTGATATTTGATGCATGTTAACATTGTAAACCTGTTAGATATTATGTGTTGGAAGTGGATTAGTAGTAACTGGTGTCTTCTCAGCATCTCTGTTTTAACATTTAGGACCTGCTTCATATTGAAATGGAGCAATTTAAATGATGTTTCAACATAATCTAAAAAACTCAATCTCAATTTGATCTAAATCCTGCACATTTCATACACTAAACCCCCTTCTAAATGCATTTAAATGTGGCAAATAGCTACATTTAAATCAAGATTAAAGTAAATATTGCTTCAGTACTGCATAGTTAATTACAACGTTTATAATCAGATTTATAGGTAAAGGGCAAATTGCACACATAAATAGTCATTACCTCAGATTTAAGAAATAAGCTATAAGTGAAACATTTGATTTAGATATGCAATGTCCCCAAAACCTTTATATAGGTTGTGAAATATGGTATTTATTAAGTTAAGGCCTGATTCATATTGAAATGCAGCAATTTAAATGTTTCAATATAACCAACAAAAAGCTCAATCTCAACTTGATCTAAATCCTGCACACTTCATATAGCCACTTAACTCTTCTAAATGCCTCTAAATGTGGCAAATAGCTACATTTAAATCAAGAATAAAGTAAAGATTGCTTTAATACCGCATGGTTAATTACAACGTTATTATCACATTGTGTTTTGCTTGGCTGTCTGAGGCCTGACTGACCGCCGGCAGGTGTGCCAAAGCCGCGGCCTCGTGTTAAGCCGCTGCTCTAAGCCGTCTCAGCTGCACACAGTCAACTCACAGGATTAATCTGCCATGGCTCCGGCCGTCAGGGTTTCCACTCGTGGCGTTGTGTCTTAATAGAATTTCATACTCTCTACCAAAGCAAACCGGACTTGACTTAACTTATATTGTTTCATTCTTTTATAGAAGTGGATTTGTAAAGCTATACCTCTTCCTCACTTGGGAATTGTTGAAATATCTTATTACGAGTTGACTGAGTCTTATAGATAGACACACAGATGGTGATAAATCTATATGAGAGACAGCTTTTACTGTCTAATATCAGCATGTAGACTTCTGCTATAATCAGGATTTCTTGGTTTCTTCTTCGTTTATCTTCACAAAAGGCTGTTTGACGTCAAATAATGTGATGCCATGGTTGTTAATGGTTTCATTTCACCTGTTTTTTGTCACCACATCTGGTTGTAACTGTTATGTTGCTTGTGTTTTATGCCACACGTGTCACCGAGAGACCAAATACACAAAGTGAAACACCATCATTGCACACTTAAAAATGGAAATTTAAGGCATATCTTATATTTGCTGTATTGAAAAGCTACTCAAGCAAGCTGTTAATTTTATGTATTGTTACACTCTTGATTTGCAGAGTCATAAAAAAGCTCCAAGTCAAAAGTTTTTATCACTCTTGCTAATACAAAAAAAAAGGAGAAGAAGAAACGTGTCATCATCACGCTGTTTTATGTTTCGCTACTTGCTCCATTGGTTCCTAATTTATTCAGTTTGCTTGTGCAACTAGCTGCCACCCACTTCTTAACCCTTACATACTGTTCAGGGTCAAATGTGACCCATTTTTTACATTTGAGAGCTTTAAAAACACCATATACACATTTCTTTAAGCCAGACTTTTCCTAATATGACCCACAGTATACAACAATTAGAAATAAAATGCATCATTTTTTTTCATTTTTGTGCAGCTGATACACATTTTTATATATGCAAATGTACAAATTTGACCTGTGTTTATTAAAAAAATTAGAAAAATCAGCATTCAAACTGGTAAAATGATGATTGTGAATGTCTTTGAATCAAACAGAAGGATTAACTACATTTAATGAATATGAATTGGTGTAGAGACTAATTATGAGGCAGAATAAGAACAGTATGTGAGGGTTAATTATGAAGTTGTTACATGTGTTATTGGTGCATTGTAGCTTAATGTAGTTGGAGTTGTTAATGATATGGAAGGGTTAGGTTAGGTAAGCTTGTGGTCAGTGGTTTAAGCTGAGCTCCTTCTTCATGCTTGTTGACTCTCGCTTCCCACTGAAGCAGAAGTAGGAAATCTAATTTGAAGGTTCCCATCGGTCGATTGGAATTTACTCTCTGTCCCCTGTGATCATGTGTGTCAAACAGCCACAGTGTGTCTGATTAAAGCAGCGCATCTATCTAACCCCCCCCCCAAAAAAAACAAAAAAAAAACCCTTGTCTCTTTGGAGAATAATAGCTTCACCCCGTTTTTCCTCTCCCTTCTCCCTTTGTGCCTCTCCTTTTGATCACAGAGCAGCATCATCCCTGAAAAGCAAACACGGCCTTAAACAGACAACCAAGCGTGCCAAGTGTGTACACGCACCCACAAACACACACACACACACACACACACACACACACACACACACACACACACACACACACACACACAGACACACACATGTTCAAGAATGCATGCACCCGCTGGCACACAAACACACACACACACACACACACACACACACACACACACACACACACACACACACACACACACACACACACACACACACACACACATACAAGCAGCATCCAGCTGAGCTCTAGTTTTGTGCCAGTCTCTGCTCTCAGAGATGTTAAATGAGGGCATTGATACATAAATTTGCATTTGTTTCATCCACAAACCGTCCTCCTAACTAAAAAATCTATAACTGCGTGCCCCCAATTTGCCAGGCGGCTTCAGATGCTTCTATTCTGAGCTTGTTTCATGTGAGGCTAGCGTGACTGTTTGATCGATCTGGTTGTGTGTACACTCTCTTCACACATAAGTGGGCTAAACTGCGATCTTTCACCACACCGACAAGGGAAGTTTTTTTTAAATTACCAATGTGTAATCTCGGTTAAACACCATCCTAATTCTTTTTTGGGGTACTTTGTGTGTACTTAAACCACATGTGGCTTTTACCTTTCAACACTTACACACTGTTCATATTCATGCATTTAGAGTAGAATAGGTCTTTATTGTCATTATAGAAGTACAACAAAATGTAAATGCAGCCCTTAAAAGTGCAAGAAAAGCAATAATAAATCAATAATTGTTTCTTAAAGGAAAATAAAACACATACCACACATAAAACATTCACATTCTGCAGGTATTAGTATTGCATGGAGTATTTACAAAATGATCAAGTTTGGCTTTGGCATAAAAAATCTGCTAGTTTGTGCTTTCAATGCTCATAATTAGTCTATATATCATTTTGAGACCACAGAATATAATCAGTCTTTAAATAAATGTGAATAAATGTGCACAAAAGTAGAAAGTTAGTTTAGAAAGTTGAACTATTTACATTTTTCTTCAGTCACTTTAAGATAAGTTTTCACATTTTTAGCCAAAAGAAAAAAGTATTAGCTTTTTTTTGTTTCTCTTAAATGTAAAAATGGGTCAAATTAGACCCTGAACAGTACGCAGCAGGTGTAAGTTGTCACTGATGTGAAAAGTCGAGGTGTAGAGCATGATTTAGACCAGATGTGGTTTTTGTTGATTGACGTTAACGAACCAAATGACAGAGCTCGGAGCTTCCTCTCACTGTGTCTGCTGCAGAGAAGAACTATACTCCCTCACTGATGAAACAGGCAACTTCTCTCCTCACTCTCTTCTGTGGCGTTCTGAACCAGCCCTCCTGTATCTCCTCTTCCTTCTCATGATAAACTCAAGGATTGTAAGAAACCCCGCTCCTTTGCATCCCCGTCTGCCTTCCTGGAAAACACCCAGATTGTGACTTTTACCCGTCAGCTGAATGATCTGAATGCTCTCTCTTTCCGGTCCTTGTTTGACCTTTTTTTCCCCCCCTTTCGACCCGTGAGTCCTGAACCTCCTTGTGAAACCTTTGTGAACCCCCCCCCCCCCCTCCCGGTGACCCCTGATTGCTTTTTTTTTTTGGTTGGTGGTCCTGAATCAAGCGCATCTCTTGCAGAGGGTGGGGAACCTTGGAGCAGCTCTGCCACTTCCGCTCCAGGAAGGGGGGGCGACCAGGGCAGGGTATCCCAGGGCAGAGAACCCGCTCTGGGCAGAGGGAGCCCCTCCTCCACGGAACTTCAGGATCCCAGTAGAAACAGGAGAGCTCATCCCAATTGGGCCATACTGGGTAACGAGTGCTTTTGTGTGTGTTTGATCGTGCATGATTGCTTTCTTGAGATGAAGTCAGACACAGGATTCATACTTCAGATTGTTCTCTGTCTGCGGTTCAGCTCGCGCTCCGCCAGTCGCCTGCAGCTGATTTCTTCTTTTGTTATGAGCCGAGCGGTTCGTCTATTCTTGTACAGCAGCAGGTCATGGTGCACAAGTAAGTTTCACAAGTTGCCAGCTGATGATTTATTTAATTATCATATTATGATATTTAAAGAAAAGAAAACAGACTCTAATAGTCCTTGTCCATGTGGGCCTCATAAGGGTTAATTTGGGCTGCAAATATGGGTCCCACGTTTGTTTGTCGGCAGTTTCCATGGTGGCTCCACCTGTGTTTGCCCATATGGGCTTCAAGTGGGTTCTGACTGAGTTTCATGTGAGGCCCCTGGGTGAGTTACGCATGTGGGGCCCATGTCTCTGAAACAATATGGGGCCCAAGCAATTTTCCCTGTTTATGCCCATGCCTACTTAGCCCACTTACATCCATTATGGGACTCATACAGTCAGCCCACGTGGGCTTCACATGTGGGGCCCATGTTACTCAAACAATGTGGGACCTGCAAAATTTGCCCAGTTCAAGCCCCATGCCCACTCAGTACCCACATAGCCTGCCTTTAACCCATGTGGACATGCTGGCTGGGTGGGTGGGCTTTCCAAGCATGAAGTACTGCTGGTTATCAAATATTATCTGTATGTTTATGCCCATAAAACCACATTTTTGGGTGGTTTCTTGCACTTGATTCAGATTATATCCTTATTGATGAAGCTGGCCACCCTCTGATCAGACATTTGATGAAAGAAAACAGGTGTAAATGCTTCAGAGTTGCTTGTGGATGAGATACAAGTCTCCTAACGTCAGATTTCCTCTGATCTGTTCCACCGTTCACACTGATTTTATCCTCCTCGGTGTTAGATTAAGCCCGTTATAGATTTTGGTTCCCTTGGGATCATCTGTGAGAGGTGTCAGTACGTCGGCTTGTCCGTCCGTCCATCTGTCCGTCTGTCTGCTTAGTCAGCTGTGTCAGGGAGGGCTGACACGTCCTTCACAAGAGTTTCTACAACAGATGTGCTCTCTGTCGAAAAACCCAGGAGAAGAGACGAGAGACGGACGGATGGAGAAGAGGGAGGCGGCGAGAGAGCAAGAGAAAAGTAGGGGGTTGGAAGAAGCGGAGGATATGTCATATTTTGATATTCCCACTGCCACTGCCATTTTGGCTTATGAATTTCCATTTTAGAGGGCAGCCAGTGTCTGTGACTGCTACATTAGTTTTATAGCCAAAAACAGCTTATTGCAGGCAGTGATGGTGCGAGGGACATATTTCATTTTGCATCACAGCCTGCTGAAAAGTTAACTTGCTATGTCTTTGTGAATGAATTTGGTCATTATTTTACAAATCGACTTGCATTATTTCAATTTTTTAGCATACATGTGCATCCACAGATCGTGCACGCTGGAGCCTGCACTGCAGAAGATTGAGCATTTCTCACTCTCATATATATGTGAATGAGTTCATGTCTGTATTCACGCACAACTGACCCGAAAGAAGCAAACACACAAACGCACATTAAACAAGCACATTTTCTGCTGCGCGTCTCGCCGTAGGGGGGATTACATCAATAAGGTTGCGGAGGTTGAATCACGCTGAATTGTGAGTTCTAACTGAAACCTGAGGGGCCAACGAACGCCGTCTCTCTGCTTTCATCCCTCTTTCATTTCACCAGGTGCATTTCCACTCTGCTGTTCTCTGTCGGTTTGTGCATAACTAGAAGGAGTAAAAATGTAGACAAAAGGTGAAAAGTGCATGTATGTTTTAACATGTATTTCAGGTGGAAATGTCAGTCTGTCTATGGTTATGGTCTGTGGTTGTTATGGTAGTGGTTTCAGCTTCCTCTACTAGAGCTAGATCACATCTTAGTGCCACTTCCTGTTATAAGCACGCTGTGGAAAAGAGTGAAAAATACAGAATAGAGCAGCAACATCAGGTAACGTTGCTCAAAGGCAACTACTTAACCACAATATTACCTCACAACTACACAACTACATTCATATAGTAGTAGTAGTTGGATGGAAACACAAATTCACAATTTATTTATTTGAAATTTGTGCAACTTTAGATAAAAAATAAAAATGCTTTTAGGTGTTTGCTAAGGCTCTCTCTCTCTCTCTCTCTCTCTCTCTCCATTTTTGCATAACACAACATTACTTCACAACTACATTCATATAGTAGTAGTAGTTGGATGGAAACTCAAATGCACAATTTACTCTCTCTCTCTCTCTCTCTCTCTCTCTCTCTCTCTCTCTCTCTCAACTCACAAAAGTAGCGCACAAACAGACAGTAGCAAACTATGCTAATGCTAATACTAATATAAAAACCCAACTATTATTTGCATGCATGGAGTTAAACCTTACATACTGTTCGGGTCAAATTTTACCCGTTTTGACATTTGACAGCTTGTAAAAACAACCCAATTGTTTTTACCTTGAAATTTAATGTTTTTTTCTAAAGTGGCCCAAAATGCAGAACAATGAAAATATTGTAAAATATTGTACTTTTGTATAGATGCTACACATGTTTGTCCATTGAGGCTGTTCTGGGTCAAATATGACCCGTATCTATTGACATGTGTTTTAGTGAAATGAATAGTTAATAGATTAAATAAGATAGTAGTTATGAGGATTTCTTTGTATGATGTATCAGTGAAGACTGATGGCTCTAATGGTTATACAATAAACCCCACAGCTCCATAAAGTTCTGCTCATTTTCACTTTACATATAAAATAACATTTCAATCATTATTGCTATGTTATATTTTCATGTCTTCGTTAAAATAGGACATGATATTGTGTGATAGGAGCTGTTTAGTGGTGTAAAAGCTAAATAATACACTCTCTCTGCTCTCTGAAACATTAATCAAGGTTTAATCACATTTATTGATCAGTCTATATCAGACTATTGATGCTTTCTCACACATCTGTGGTTCAAAATGCGGTATGGACACTTTTTATGACCTAGAATATACTGCGAGGATGTAGAATATGAACAGTATGTGAGGGTTAAGATACAGTATTTTAAACATCTTTATACAATACAGGGGTGCATATGTTTGGATCTGTATTATAGGAGTGCATGGTAGTGTTATGGTTATGGTTAAGTTTTCTATAAAAGCATTGATGCAGTTGTGCTGGCATGAAGACAAAGAAAGGAAGCTGCAGTATTTACCAAGTCTCTGGTGCTTGAGAGGTAAAGTGCAGCCGGTTTTTAGCACGATGTTAACTTATAGTCCTTCACTGTGTAGTACAGCGCTGGAGTACTCTGAGATGGGAACAGTCTCCCACTCTTTATTTTGACAAAGTGTCTCCGGGAGACGTTTATGGAAAGGTTGATATGTCGCTGTGCCACTTTCTGCCTGTCACACCTAAAATGTTCCGGCTACAGTCTGCGTTAAGTGGGGTTTGTGCCTGTGTGTGTGTGTGTGTGTGCATTTCCTAGAGGATGCCGACGTTCAGATTAATTAAAAACTTCATCCCTCTGTTCTCTCTGACAGAAATATGGATGCCGCCGAGGGCTTAACTGTAAATACTGTTTCTCCAAAATTGTCGTTTTAAAGGAGATTCATCGTCGCAGGTAATAATTGATGTTTAAGGCAAAGCAGTGAGGATTTTAAATTAGAGAGAGAGAGAGAGAGAGAGAGAGAGAGAGAGAGAGAGAGAGAGAGAGAGAGAGAGAGAGAGAGAGAGAGAGAGAGAGAGAGAGAGAGAGAGAGAGAGAAAAATAATTGGACTTTGTGAATTGTCTTTTTACTTTCATTTCAAGTCCGAGTCACATTTCATCTCATTTATTTTATTGTAATTACAGTTTTATAACCTCCGTTTACTCAGATAAAAGCAACAAAAACTGATACAAACAGTAGCAAACTCACATTAATAACCTTCTAATGTAGAGCTCATATGTTTTTATTACTTCATTTAAAAACATAGATTAATGGGTTCCTTAAAACACACACAAAAAAGTAGTGTAAAAATAAACATTGCCGTAGGAGAAACAGCTGAGTAATCCGCCCACGAGAGGCTAACAACTCTCCAAATCAACATCAAAGATTATGATAAAAGCAACAGATCCTCATAATTAAACGACAAATGACAAATGACAAATAAGTCGATTGTGCCGGGAACTCCAGGACGACCCGTATGTGCCGCCTCTATCGGCAGCTTTCCAAAAACCTTTACAAGTTTTAAAGTTAAGTTAAAAAATGATGATGTTTTATGGTGGTTAACCTTCGTGTCGTCCTTCCGGGTCAAATTGACCCCGTATTTTTTGACTGTTCCTTCTTTCCTCCCTCCCTTCCTTCCGTCTGTCCTTCCTCCCTCCCTCCTTCTCTCTTTCTTTCCTTCCTCTCTCTTTCCTCCCTTCCTTCTTTCCTTCCTCCATCCCCCTTTCTTCCTTCCTTCTGTCCTTCCTTCCTCCCTCCCTCCTTCTTTCTTTCGTTCCTTTCTTCCTTCCTTTCCTTCCTCCCTTCCTTCTTTCCTCCCTCCCTCCTTCTCTCTTTCTTTCCTCCCCCCTACCTTCCTCCCTTCGTTCTTGTCCTCTGTCCTTCTTTCTCTGTCCTTCTTTCCTCCCTTCCTTCCTTCCTTCCTTCCTTCCTCCCTTCCTCTTTTCCTTTCTCCCTCCCTCCCTCCTTTCTTCTTTGCTCCCTCCGTCCTACTTTCCTTCCTTCCTTATTTCCTCCATCCTTCCTTCCATTCCTTCCTTCCCTTCTTCCTTTCCTCCTTCCTTCCTCCCTCCTTTCCTTCCTTCTTCCTTACCCTCTCCCTCCTTTCCCTTCTTCTTTCCTTCCTTCTTCCTCCCTTTCTTCCTTCTTCCTCCCTTCCTTCCTTGACTCGAGGACAACAGGAGGGTTAAAGTGGTTTTGGGTCTTAAATGATCAATGATGAAGTTTGTCGTCATGGCAACAGCAAAAACATCAACATTAGTAGCAGGAAGTGAACGGTGGTCTCCTGAAGCTGAAGTCCATATAATAACTATGGCGACTCAATTATAGCTATAGGTCATTTTTGACTGTCACTTCTATCTTTGGAGGAAGGGCTGGATGAAAGAATACAAGTCAGACTTTCCTTTATTAGCATGAAGAAGTCAGTGTTATTCTTATATGAACATCCAAACCTGCGTGGATCTTTGAATACACAACCCAGATGGCCTTTTTTAGTTGTAACAAAAAAGACAGTTAAATAACGCAGCCCTATATTAATGTTATACTATATAGACCTCCATAAAGGAATTATGTGTTTGCTCTTTTGAACTTATTGCATTCTTTAAAATCTGTCATGTAGAGAGCAGCTCCATGTCGGATTAAAAGCAGAGCTAGTTGGAGAGCAGCTTTTTTTATTTTCTGTTGTTTTTCAGACAGGTGGAAAGGTTTTTTTTAAGGCTAAGAGAAGTTGAATTTTTTTGTTAAAGCATATAATAAAAAAAATGGGTTCTTTTGTGAGAAAGCAAATCATAAAAAGCAGGTGGGGTTTTTTTTCTTACATAGTTCACAGGCAGCCGACAATTTGAAACATAAGGCAGAAAGAAAAGAAAGAAAAGAAAAGTATAAAAGCAGGTTGTATTTTTCGTCAGCATAGTGTTTGCGCTGCTTTGTCTAATTCACTAATTCATTGTGTCAGCTGCTCAAAATTAGAAGTGGGGAGTAACTAAGTACAATTTTTACTTCATACTGCTTTTACTGTAAACATCATTTAGATAATCTTCTCTTATATTGTATAATATTTCCATTTTTACAGACTTTTGATACATTTCAGAAGCAAATTTTGTGTTTTTTATTCGCTTACATTAAACCGACCAGCGTCTGGTTACTTTATGAATCTTTGAGTAAGTTTAATAAGATCATAAAACATTGCAGTTGTTGAGTAAAGAAGTTCATTTATCAAGTAAAAAAGTGTATTTTCAAATCAGGCAGTGAACGAGACATTGAATTAAATAAATAAAACTGGTCTTAAAACATAAAATAACCCAAAATAACTGAAATTTACTGAAGTAAAATTATAAATGCTGAACTTTAACCTGTAATTTCATATTTTTTGATTATACTGATTGTGTAATTCTTCCACTATTGTCCTTTTTTCCCCCCAAATTGAACTCAAAGCGATGACGGAGAAACAGTGCAGACCAATGCAGGTCGACTTGTGTCTCCGCTCGCTAAGACACGGATCAAACCTGCGATTTCCTCCCCCCGTGATTATTTCCACCACCCAGAAACTCGCTGTCATCAACTCGTAGCCTCGTCAGTTGAGGAGATTTTGCCACCGGCCCCGCTGTCTTCTGGATGAGCCGTTATCATTAAATGAGGAAGACTAAAAAAATCTCCTCCCGAACCAAATGAGTCATGCCTGTCTGAAAAGAGAGAGCTTATTTTAAATCAGCATTCTTAGTCGGAGAAGATTACGAGGGCCACGCCCAGAGCGTTTATCCTCTCTTTCTCCATTCTTAGGGACTTTGCAAAATTCTCACAGCCTTAATATAAAATACTGATGATTAATTAGAAACAGAGCTGTGAGGTAAATATATTGTATAAATCAGCTGCTGGTGTTAAATGTTTGAAATTTGCATTTTTAGAGGAAAAAACTCATAATGGCAACTTATAACATAAATATAATGAATCTGCATGAAATAAGCAGGAAGTATAGGAAGGAGAGATTTAACCTTCCTGTCGTCCTCCCGGGTCAAATTGATCCCGTCTGTTTTGACTGTTCCTTCCTTCCTTCTGTCCTTCCTCCCTCCCTCCTTATCTATTTCTTTCTTTCCTCTCTCTTTCCTTCCTTCCTTCCTTCCTCCCTCCCTCCCTCCCTCCCTCCCTCCCTCCCTCCCTCCCTCCCTCCCTCCCTCCCTCCTTACTTCCTTCCTTCTTTCCTCCCTTCCTTCCCTCCTTCTTTCCTCCCTCCCTCCTACCTTCCTTTCTTCCTTCATTCCTCCATCCTTCTTTTCTTTCCTTTCCTCCCTTCCTTCCTCCCTCCATTCCTTCCTTCCCTTCGTTCCTTCCTCCCTCCTTTCCTTCCTTCTCCCTTCCATCCTTCCTTCCTCTCTCACTTCCTTCCTTCTTCCTCCCTCCCTTCCTTCCTTCCTTCCTTCCTTCCTTCCTTCCTTCCTTCCTTCCTTCCTTCCTTCCTTTCCTTCCTCCCTCCCTCCCTCCTTCTCTCTTTCTTTCCTCCCCCTACATTCCTCCCTTCCTTCTTTCCTCTGTCCTTCCTTCCTTCCTTCCTTCCTCCATCCCTCCTTTCCTTCCTCCCTCCCTCCTTCCTTCCTTCCTTCCTTCCTTCCTTCCTTCCTTTCCTCCCTTCCTTCCTTCCTCCCTCCCTCCTTTCCTTCCTTCCTTCCCATCCTTCCTTCCTCCCTCCTTTCCTTCCTTCTTCCTCCCTTCCATCCTTCCTTCTTCCCTCCCTTCCTTCCTTCTTCCTCCCTTCCTTCCTTGACTCGAGGACAAAAAGAAAAGAGCTGAAACAACTAGCATACAGAAAGATGTTTAAACATATTTCAGTGTGTTAAACTGCTGTTGTAATGAAAAAAAAAAGGTCACGGAGCATCACTCAAACTTTGACAGTCACGCTGAAATATTCAATTTCCCGGTGTGAAGCGTCCAACATCAGGCAGCGGTCGTGAGTCATTAAGCACCAGAACATTTGACTGTATTGATGTAGTTTAGTACATAATTCATGAGAGTGACATGTTTCCACTGAGCAGGTATACCTCACATGTCTGGTTAGGTGATTAAACCTGAGTCAATATTCAGCTGTAATATTTTCAATTCTCACTTTTCCTCTTAAATTAAAACCAAATTACATTTCCAGACACCTTGCTGTGAATTTACAACCCCAAATCAGTTCCTTCGTAGGAGTTTTTGAGACCTTTATAAAAGAAATCATTAAGTATATCCCATTATAACTTTTCATTTTAGAGCCTGATTGATGCTGTTTTTCTACCAAAATTGAGGCTAGAAGAATAAAAATTAGGCAAATGCCCGACAAAGTCTTTATAAGGTGCTAATAGCAGAATTCAGACAGGATAAAAAGGAAAAAGTACCTTTTAATCACTAACTTTGTCAAAATGTTACTGATTAAAAAAACTAAAAAAAAGAGTCAAGTGTGAGTTACTTAGGAATATTGAATTTTTCCTTATAATCCCAGAAACTTTGCACACTTGTATACAGTATTAGGAATGTATGTATATTATATATTTATACAATTGCATATTATTTTACACAGAGGTTGTTTATTGTATCTTGCATGTTATTTTATTTTTATTTATTTATTTTTGATCATTTTCACCATTACACACCCTACTGTTGTGTCAGTTTTTGACACTATTTGACTATTTGTCCTATAGACCAATAAAGATACCTTACGTTACCTTAGTTATTAACCCTCCTGTTGTCCTCAGGTCAAGGAAGGAGGGAGGGAGTAAGGAAGGAAGGAAGGAAGGAAAGGAGTAAGGAGGCAGGGAGGAAGGAAGGAGGGATAGAGGGAGTAAGGAAGGATGGAATGAAAGGAGTAAGGAGGGAGGAAAGGAGGAAGGAAGGAGGGAAGGAAGGAAGGAAGGAAGGAAGGAAGGAAGGAAGGAAGGAAGGAAGGAAGGAAGGAAGGAAGGAAGGAAGGAAGGAAGGAAGGAAGGAAAGGAGTAAGGTGGCAGGGAGGGAGGGAGGGAGGACGGAAGGAAGGAAAGGAGTAAGGAGGCAGGGAGGAAGGAAGGAGGGATAGAGGGAGTAAGGAAGGGTGGAAGGAAAGGAGTAAGGAGGGAGGAAAGGAGGAAGGAAGGAAAGAAAGGAGTAAGGAGGCAGGGAGGGAGGGAGGAAGGAAGGAAGGAAAGGAGTAAGGAGGGAGGGAGTGAGTAAGGAAGGAAGGAAAGGAGTAAGGAGGGAGGGAGGAAGGAAAGGAGGAAGGAAGGATGGAAGGAAGGAAGAGAGGAAAGAAGTATGGAAGGAGGATGGAGCAAAGAAAGAGGGAAGGAGGGGAAGAACAAAGGTAAAATTAAAGAAAGAGGGAGGAAGGAAGGAAAGAAGGAACAGTCAAAAGAGATGGGGTCAATTTGACCCGGGAGGACGACAGGAGGGTTAAAGAATCGTGACCTATAGTTGAACACACTGGGATATTTTCACATTTGAAACATAGAGTTGTCAGTTCTCTCAGTAACTTCAATACTTATTTTAATGACTTAAATATATCGTTGAGACTTCTGTACTCCATTACTTTATCAGCATATATAATAATTAATGACATATTTATAGTAGCAGTGAAATATTTGGACCCATCTTTCCGTTCTCTTGGACGATGCTGAGTGTTTTTAATCACAGTTTGCTTAAAATCATTAATATGTAAAACAGGATTTAGTAAAATGATACCACACTATAATTTCCACTGAGAGTTGACAAGCAGTCATGAATTACGGCCTATAGTCTTTACTTACATGTATCCTAGTGTTTGCATGTTATGAGTTAAGCCAAAAGAAAATCCATTTAATTCCACTACAGCACAACTGATGCGAACTAGAATGAAAATAATAATGAGGGGGATTCATCAGGCAGGATGCAGAAAGCTACAGCAAGATAAATAAGACTAATGAAGAATACATATTTAAAGAGGTTAAGAAAACCAACAAACCCTTTACAAAACAAGGCAGGGTCAATAACATGACATTATGTTATTTTGTATTTACTCAAGACTTTCTTTTCTCCTTCGCTCGCTCACTTCTTCCACCCCTCCCTCCCTCCCTGCGTTATTTGTTGGAGTAGAGCGTCACAGGTCACTGAGCGTGGCGTCAGCCCTGAAGGAAAGCCACAGTAGTCTACTAACCAGGCAGGAGTGAGACTACTCTACCCACAGGTGACTGGCGCTGAGCCACAAACACCCCCCCCCCCCCCCGCGAAATAACACACCAACTGTTCACCCGTCTGCATTCACACGCACGTTAAAAAAGCAACGGCAACGACACAGAGAGCATTCCAGGAGAGCTTGAAATAACACATTAAAAAAGAGTATTATGAGAATTAGAGCTGGCATGACCGTGCAACCTTAAGGGGATGTGATGTGTGTGTGTGTGTGTGTGTGTGTGTGTGTGTGTGTGTGTGTGTGTGTGTGTGTGTGTGTGTGTGTGTGTGTGTGTGTGTGTGTGTGTCTGCCTTTCTGTTATTCATAGATTG
>NC_084981.1:26160406-26205406 GCF_963691925.1 Scomber scombrus | reverse complement strand
TCCTCCCTTCCTTCTTTCCTTCCTCCATCCCCTTTTCTTCCTTCCTTCCGCCCTTCCTTCTTTCCTCCATCCCTCCTTCTCTCTTTCTTTCCTCCCCCCTACCTTCCTCCCTTCCCCTGTCCTTCTTTCCTTCCTTCCTCCTTTCCTTCCTTCTTCTTTCCTTCCTTCCTCCCTCCTTTCCTCCCATCTTCCTTCCTTCCTTCCTCCCTCCCTCCTTTCCTTCCTTCTTCTTCCATTCCTTCCTCCTTTCTTTCCTTCTTCCTCCCTTCCTTCCTTCCTCCCTCCCTCCTTCCTTCCTTTCTTCCTTCTTTCTTCCCTCCTTTCTTTCCTTCTTCCTCCCTTCCTTCCTTCCTCCCTCCTTTCCTTCCGTCTTTCTTCCTTCTTTCTTCCCTCCTTTCTTTCCTTCTTCCTCCCTTCCTTCCTTGACTCGAGGACAACAGGAGGGTTAACATCATTAAATTTGAGTTTCCCATATCTGGAATAGAGTAAATGTACCTTTGCATGCTGGTGACAGACAGTATGTTTAGTGGGCAGAGATAAAAAAAGGTCTTGGCTGGTCACATTTACTTATTTAAGATGCCTTGTGAATACTGATTTGTGTGTGTGTAGGTGTGTGTATGTGTGTGTGTGTGTGTGTGTGCCAAAGACTTAGCGCAGTTGTGTTTAATGAGTATATACAACTCTGTGTGTATTTGTGTGTGTGTGTGTGTGTGTGTGTGTGTACTCTTGAATTTGTGTCTCTGCCAGTGACTGGTTTTGGAATTGCCCTGCAGTGCGTTTCACAGGAAATACAAGTTATAGAGTTTAAAAGAGTTAGAGTAAGAGTTGGATTTGCTGTGTAGCTTTGTGTGTGGGGGTATGAGAGAGAGAGAGAGAGAGAGAGAGAGAGAGAGAGAGAGAGAGAGAGAGAGAGAGAGAGAGTATAGTGTGTCTCTCTCTCTCTCTCTCTGTGTGTGTGTGTGTGTATTACAGAAAGAAAGAGGCAGACAGAGCAAGCCAGCGAGCGTAGGCTGGTGTGTGCTTAAACTTGAGAGATTTACATGCAAAGCGCTGGTGCTCCTGCATCTTAACTTAGGGAAGTGAAGGTTGAAATGTACTCAGTGCAAATGCGCTTAGGACTGGGCGAGGAAACCAATTTCATTTACAAGTGGGGAACTCAAAGTAATGTATTCCTACACTCAACCACACTCCATCTTAAGATGTTTGACTTGTTTTCCTGACTAGAGATTTACACCCCAGAATAACCAGGCCACGATATGATAAGTTTATTCATCCGAAGCTATTTGGATGATGCACCTTCAGACAGAATTAGCTGCTTGTGTGAATATAAACCAATGAATTCAACTGTGAAGTCGCCTTATGATGATTCAGCTGATAGCAAAATGTTCTTCAAAATATATTATTATAATCTAAGGAAAGATGGGAGAAATAAAGGAAGGAAGGAAGGAAGGAAGGAAGGAAGGAAGGAAGGAAAGACAGATGGAAAGAAGGGAAAAGGGACTGGAATGGAACAAAAGGAAGGAAGGGAGGAAAGAAGGACAGATGAAAGGGAGGAAGGAAGGAATGGACGAAAACATGAAGGAAAAAGGGAGGAAGGAAAGAAGGAAAGGAAGGAAGGAAGGAAAGGGAAGGAAGGAAGGAAGGAAGGAAGGAAAGACAGATGGAAAGAAGGGAAAAGGGACTGGAATGGAACAAAAGGAAGGAAGGAAGGAAAGAAGGACAGATGAAAGGAAGGAAGGAAGGAATGGACGAAAAGATGAAGGAAAAAGGGAGGAAGGAAAGAAGGAAAGGAAGGAAGGAAGGAAGGAAGGAAGCAAGGAAGGAAGGAAGGAAGGAAGGACAGATGGAAAGAAGGGAAAATGGACTGGAATGGAACAAAAGGAAGGAAAGAAGGACAGATGAAAGGAAGGAAGGAAGGAATGGACGAAAAGATGAAGGAAAAAGGGAGGAAGGAAAGGAAGGAAGGAAGGAAGGAAGGAAGGAAGGAAGGAAGGAAGGAAGGAAGGAAGGAAGGAAAGGGAAGAAAGGAAAGAAGGAAGGAAGGAAGGAAGGAAGGAAGGAAAGAAGGAAGGACAAGAAGACAGGCAGGAAAGATGGAATGAAGGAGGGAAGAAAAGAAGGAAGGAAGAAAGGGAGGAAGGAGAGATGAAAGTAGGGAAGAAACGAAGGAAGGAAGGAAGGCAGGAAAGAAGGAAGGTGTTATTATAATACAATACACAATTATATTATTTTTTCCCCCATTGAGGCGAACCACTTTTGGTTTGGCGTGTTAGGAGCAGCCTCCAGTATGTGAAGTGCTCTCGTCCTCAGGATTGCTGCAGAGTTATGGAGATAAGAGGAGGAAGAAGGAGGGATGAAGGAGGAGGGGCGGAGGGTGTAACTGGTCCTGTAGAGAGAAAATTAAAGTGAAAAAAAAAAAATATATATATATATATCAGAGTAATTCACAAGTTCATTTGTTGGACAAGAGCAAATTTGATCCCGATGGAGTCTGAGGTCAATTTTGCAATTTTGCTTCACATTCACGAGGGAACAAGAAGTCTTTTTTAAATTTTTTTTATAACTTTCAAGCGTCTTTATACTTTTCCGATTAAGGTGAAATGTGCATGGAAGTTGTAGCTTTAAGTGAGTATAGAACAAGTGGATATGAAAGTTAAAAGAGCTCCTCAGTCATCTCTGGTATTATTGTATTAATTAGTTTAATAACTCAGTTTTAGACTAATTTAAGTGTTTGGTCACCTGATGTTACAAATAAGGGGGAACTGGAGGTGATATTCAAGAGGTTGTGTATAGTTTTAGTTTGATAAAGGTATATTAACCCTCCTGTTGTCCTCAGGTCAAGGAAGGACAGGAGGAAGGAGGGAGGGAGTAAGGAAGGAAGGAAGGAAGGAAAGGAGTAAGGAGGCAGGGAGGAAGGAAGGAGGGATAGAGGGAGTAAGGAAGGATGGAAGGAAAGGAGTAAGGAGGGAGGAAAGGAGGAAGGAAGGAAGGAAGGAAGGAAGGAAGGAAGGAAGGAAGGAAGGAAGGAAGGAAGGAAAGAAAGAAAGAAAGGAGTAAGGAGGCAGGGAGGGAGGGAGGAAGGAAGGAAGGAAGGAAAGGAGTAAGGAGGGAGGGAGGAAGGAAGGAAGGAAAGGAGTAAGGAGGGAGGGAGGAATGAAAGGAGGAAGGAAGGAAGGAAGGAAGGATGGAAGGAAGGAAGAGAGGAAAGAAGCATGGAAGGAGGATGGAGCAAAGAAAGAGGGAAGGAGGGGAAGAACGAAGGAAAAATTAAAGAAAGAGGGAGGAAGGAAGGAAAGAAGGAACAGTCAAAAGAGATGGGGTCAATTTGACCCGGGAGGACGACAGGAGGGTTAAAAAGCCTTTTCATCACTTCTACTATAACTCAATTTAACATTAGCATTCTACATTTACGTTAGCTATTTACTTTTATTCATGTGATTTACACACAACCCTGATTCTTTTTTTTTTTAACCTCAAATCAAGAGATGCTGCTTTTCTACATCAATGAAAGACTTTTAATAACATTTACCGTAAAAGGTTCAAATCTGCACTTATGGGAGGTTTCATCAACTTTTTTTTTGTACATGGCGATGAGAGGAAGTGATGAGTCATTCATGAAGAATAAAAAATAAAAATAATCGTGATGCTTTCCTGATGTTCACACTGTGTTTTTTCATGTTGTGGAAAGTCTGAAGTATTGATGTATTTTCGGCGCTGTAGCAGGAGATTAAAGTGTTAACATTTGTATTCATTAGAAAACTTTAATTTTCTAGTTTAACAACTAATTTATCTGTCATGGGATTTTTAAATCAATAACATATTTAAAACCTTATTTTCCTCGTCTATTTTTCTTCCTTCTCTCTTCTAAATTATCTGTCTGCTTCACTCTCATTTTCTTATTTCCTTCCTTTCTCTTTTTTCTCTCCTCCTCGTCCTCCTCCTCTCACCTCTACTCCCCATCCCCTTCCCTTTTATCCCTTTTTTGCTCTCTTCATCCTCTCTCTCCCCTTTCAATCCCCTCTCTCTCTCTCTCTCCTCCTCTCTGCTTTGTGCCATGTTGTAGTTGGGATTATGTGCTCAGGCTGCCAGTTATGCTAGGCTTGCCTGCACTGCGCTCCCTTGGCCTTCGGTGTATTTACACGAGGAATTGAATAAGTTGGTAGAAAAAGGGTCTGAAACTATATTTCTTATTACCGTGACTCTCCGGGAGGGTAATGAATACGAGGGATTTGGTTGTCCAATAGCTGTTAGCGGATGTGAAGATTTGGGTGAAGAGGGGGGAAAAAAAGTGTTCTGTGAAATTTTGTTTAATTTCAGTTCAGTTTTACATCACAGATTTTATTCATTTCAAGTGTTTTCAATGCCAAAGCTTCAATCAGTTGTAATAAGAGACCAGTTGATGAAGATGAATCCAAGCTTGACTTTATTCTACTGAGAGGAAACAAAACCCTGAAACTCTCCCCAGCGTGTCTTTTAGGGGGGCTTAATGTGAAAAGCCTTCTATTTCTAAACCATAAATCAGGAGGTTGGAGAACAGATGTGACTCTGCCAGCCTGACTCGGCCGCTGGTGCCGACCTCAGCTAATCTTATTGTCTACACGCGGGATCGTATAGCGGATCGAGTAGCACACACACACACACACACACACACACGTAGGTGGAGTTAATTGCAGAAAGCCAGCGTGAAGTCGCTGAAGAGCAATTAATTCTCTTGTCCTCCGACTTTGTTTCTTCCCTCCTTTTTTCCTCCCCTGACACACACACATATATATATATATACATGGGTCAATGACGTTATGCAACCCAGTGTCCAGTTGGTGTAACCGGTATTTTTCATAAAAATCTGATTACATACAGGAAAATAAATGTGGAATAAATATAATCCACTTCAGCAACACAATTCTGTTTTTTTGTTTTTTTTTAAACACATTTCACATCATTTGTTAAACCTTATTTAGAAAAAATGGATGTTTTTAGGATATGTTGAACTCAATATTGACCAAATGCTTTAAAATGTAAATGAATAAATACTCTAAAATGTTGCTTTTTTTGTTTAAAATGAAGTCATTATTAGTATAAGTCCACTTAAATACACTGCAGGTGCATAAATATTTAATATTTAAACTTGCTTAAAAACAGTAAATTCTCAATAAAACACCATATCAACTAGTTTGGCATGATCTTACATTATAACTTTTATATTAAATAAAGGTAATGGAATACAATTGTTCTAAATATTATATTTAATCTGGGGAATCATGGAGATCAGGAACTTATTTTTTAAGTGAAGTAATTATTAGTATAAGTCCACTTAAATACACCTGTAGGTGATAAAACATATAATATTTGTCATTCTTTTGTGGTTACACCATTTGACATTTTCAGGAGCATTCAGTCTTACTTTTGGTAAAGAAAAATGGTGCAAATGACATAAAACCAATAAAAATACTAAATGTAGATTTTAACAAACCTGATGCTGCTTTTAAGACATTTTTTAAAGATATTTATGAATTTCTCATCTTGCCGACCCTTATTTTGTCACTGACCCACATGCATGTAACCACAGGAACATGATGGGATTTGTGCCTTTCTACTGTAAAGACTTTATTCCCATTTAAAAAGAAAGACGTTTTGTGAAGGCATCCACTGTCTTACCACTTCTATAAGTCCATAAGTACAGTCCATTAGCCAGCAGTTGATTATGACAGTTATCCTGTGAATGCTGATGAATGATAACATACAGCTCACATCATCCTGATCATGATTTAACCGCTCTGTGAGAAACCTGGGTGAATGAAAAGCGATATCCACACACAGAAATAGCAGCTGTGAGTTATAGAGGATTGAATTTAACGTTGCCTGACATGTGGTGCTGGAGATGTTGAGATTATAGTACAGTATGACTCGGAGTAACTGAATCACCGTGGCAGCGCGGTGGTCTCGCTATTTTTCAACAGAAGATGAATTATGATACTAATAGAAACCTTTTATGATATTAATAGTGTTCAGAAAGGTTTTTTAGTCTCATTTGTTCATTATAGTCAACTTGCAGGGCTGGGAAGGTTACTTTGAAAATGTAATAGGTGTTACTCTAATCTAATAAGTAATGTAACTATTTCCATTACTTAATCAAAGAAATGTAACTTATTACATTTGATGACTTTTCTAGTTTTCTGACCAATGTTTTCAGCTGTTAGGGTAAATGTTCCCTCCATCTGTCCTTCCTTCTGTCCTTCTTTCCTTCCTTCCCTCCTTCCTTCCTTCCTTCCTTCCTTCCTTCCTTCCTTCCTTCCTTCCTTCCTTCCTTCCTTCCTTCCTTCCTTCCTTCGATCTAAGATCAGCTGTTAGGGTAAATGTTCCCTTCATCTGTCCTTCCTTCTGTCCTTCTTTCCTTCCTTCCCTCCTTCCTTCATTCCTTCCTTCCTTCCTTCCTTCCTTCCTTCCTTCCTTCCTTCCTTCCTTCCTTCCTTCCTTCGATCTAAGATCAGCTGTTAGGGTAAATGTTCCCATTAAGCACCAAAATCTAAGTCCAGCTGTTTTTCATGGATACTGACATGATTTATAAGGGAGATCATTTCTTATAAAGCAACATTTATCTCTCATTTGAAAATGTATTCATTAGTTCATGTAGATTTTGGAATATAAAATAAAGATATTTGATGAATAAAGTGGGTTTAATTGGTACTGTGACTCCATTTAAGCCCATGTGTGCTTCAAATAAGCCCACATCATGATTTATTTACTAAATATTAAAAAAAAAATATTGATTTCAAAGAATTAAAAACATCAATATATGTATTCAGTAACATGTTGAATATTAAAAAATGAGGAAAAAACCCTCCTGAGTAAAATCTTAAAAGCATTTTTTAAAAGTTGTAACACCAGTATTTAGCAGTTTAATAACTTTTCTCACTAAGTGCAGTTAAATGTCTGTGAAGGATGCTGTTGAGTTGGAGCCTTGATGATTTCTGGATACTTACATATTTCCCATAATCCTCGGCTCCTGTGCTCATGCTGCCTTTATGCAGTTTGATTGCATGTGAACAAATAGAGAACATAATGTTTCTCTGGTGATGTTAATGTACAGGAAGAAGACTAGACTATCTCTCTGTTTGTTTGTTTGTTTGGTTGGTTGTCCTCCTTCTTTTTATTTTTTTTATGGACCACTTAATCCAATCTCCACTTCACATACCAGCTTTCTTTCATGGGTCACAAAGTTTAAAAGGGAGATGAGTAAACAGGGCAGCTATAAAAAAAACAATGTTTGTTATTTTTTAAATTGTACTAGGCTGAGATGTTATAAAGAGTGTTTCTACTCATAGAAAATGCTTAAATACTGAGGAGTCTGTATTTTGTATTATTGCATATTTGCCCATTGTTCGGACTAATAAAGGAATATCTTATCTTATCTTATTTGCTCTAAATAAAATAAAAAAACACATAAAGTTGCATCACACTGCAGCAAATTAAGATTCAGACAACAACAGACCTGGAGCACATTATTGTGGATGCAACAGAGGAGGCAGATTGGGAGGAAACAGAGGACTTGGCAGACAACAGGTGGACATCACTCTTCATGTGGCAGCAGCCAAATTAAGGTTGTAAATGCACACAGAGAGAGAGAGAGAGAGAGAGAGAGAGAGAGAGCAGAGAGAGAGAGAGAGAGAAGGAGAGAAAGAGAGAGAGAGAGAGAGAGAGAGAGAGAGAAGAGAGAGAGAGGAGAGGAGAGAGAGAGAGAGAGAGAGAGAGAGAGAGAGAGAGAGAGAGAGAAGAGAGAGAGAGAGAGAGAGAGAGAGAGAGAGAGAGAGAGAGAAGAGAGAGAGAGAGAGAGAGAGAGAGAGAGAGAGAGAGAGGGAGATAGATAGAGAGAGCACATGGTTTAGAAATAAAGTGAATGAGAGAACAATCCCGTGAAGCGAGGCAGTGTCCGCTATGACCTCCCGCCAAACCCCACGCTGTTCCAATTGTCAACCTATTTGATTGGTCTTGGAGAGAAAGAAGCAAATTAGAGAAGCTCTCTGCAGGGAGGATTAGACACCAAGCTGAGTGAGGACTGCAGGTACAGGTCTACGCTCCGAATCGGATGTTTTATTTTGGTTCATATGTGACTCGACATGCGACGTGCAGTCTGATCTTATTCAGTTTTTTTGGGCGGACACTTTCATACGTCGTCCCAAATGAGATACAGAACTGATTCTTTTGCAATGTGATGTCTGATATTAGAGTTCCTGCGACCTTTATATCACTCTAGTTCAGGGATGTCAAACATGCGGCACATGGGCCAGCACTGGCCCGCCAAGGGGTCCAATCCTAACCCTTTCTTCCTTCCTTTCTTCCTTCCTTCTTTTCTTCCCTCCTTCATTACATCTTTTCATGCCTGTCTTCTTGTCCTTCCTTCCTTTCTTCCTTCCTTCCTTCTTTTCCTTCCTTCCTTACTTCCTTCTTTTCTTCCATACTTCCTTCCATCTGTCCTTTCTTCCTTCCTTCTTTTCTTCCTTCCTTCCTTTCCTTCTTTCATTCCTTCCTTCCTTCCTTTCCTTCTTTCCTTCCTCCCTTTCTTCCTTCATCTTTTCGTCCCTTCCTTCCTTCCTTTCATCTGTCCTTCTTTCCTTCCTTCCTTCCTTCCTTTATTTCTCTCATCTTTCCTTTCTTCCTTCCATCTTTCTTGCCTGTCTTCTTTTCCTTCCTTCCTTTATTTCCTTTCTTCTTTCCTTCCTTCCTTCCTTCCTTCCTTCCTTCCTTCCTTCCTTCCTTCCTTCCTTCCTTCCTTCCTTCCTTCCTTCCTTCCTTCCTTCCTTCCTTCCTTCCTTCCTTCCTTTTGTTCCATTCCAGTCCCTTTTCCGTTCTTTCCATATGTCCTTCCTTCCTTCCTTCCTTCCTTCCTTCCTTCCTTCCTTCCTTCCTTCCTGAGGTTGTATGTGACCCTTGAACGCCCCCTTACTCTCCATCATTTAACATAAGGACAAACATGAAAATCCTCAGAAGTATTTGTGGTGTCACCTCTGTCCCATTAAAACTTCAGCCTTCTTATAATAACCGATCTGTGTTTGAAAGCATATAGAAACAAATGGCCGAACGGGGCCATAAAAAAGCCATAATTAGAACATTTGGCTCTTCCTCCTCGTTCCTCGTCCTCGTTATCATCTGCTCACAAATTCGTTGGCTTCCACTGAACATCAGCCTGTAAATGAGAGCGTTAATGCTTTATTTGACACCGACGTTATTGTTCCTTTGTGCATCGGGGTCAGTTCAGGATCTTGACTGCTTCACACTGGAATCTGATAATGGCCACATTTTAAAAACATAATGTTAAAAAACTAATAATAAAACATTGGATTTGAGCAGTAAAGGCTTGAATCTTCATGCAGATGTTTCATGCACAATATTTTAATTTGCACAAAAGAAAGCCTAAATGATAAAAAGGAAATGTCAAAGCTGGTGTACTGATGAAGATAGGATGTAATTAGAAGTAATGGAAAGTAGGTTTTTAAATCAAAAATGTCATGATAAGTCATGATCTCTACAGTTTACATCAAGCCACATAAATAAGCCTCATCTTCTTCTTCTCCTCTTTCTATTGTCTGGCAGTGTAGATGCAGTGTTGGCATGTTGCTGCCCAAAATTTGCTCCGTGTGCTCGCTCCATAAGAAACAAAGGAATGGTCACACTGCAGCATATGGTGCTGAACAGGAGAGGAAACAAATGAATTAAAGAGAATGAAACAAGCAAAATGTTGTATAGGGTACAGAAGAAAAATGCCATGGTTTACACTCTGGGTTAGAGCTGGGCGATATGGTCAAAATCTAGTATCATGATATTTTTGACCAAATACATCGATATCGATGTATCGGGGGAACAATAATGTAGAGATGACTCTTGATGCTTTCACAAAATATATATACACTATGAAATTTGAGGGAGGGAGGAAAGGATGAAGGAAGGAGTAAGGAAGTAAGGAGGGAGGGAGGGAGGAAGGAAGGAAGGAAGGAAAGGAGTAAGGACGGAGGGAAGGAAGGAAGGAAGAAATGAGTAAGGAAGTAAGGAGGGAGGAAGGAAGGAAGGAAGGAAAGGAGAAAGGATGAAAAGAGGAAGGAAGTAATGAGAGAAGGAAAGAAGGAAGGAAATAAAGGAGTAAGGAAGGAAGGAAGGAAGGAAAGAGGAGGGAGCAAAGAAAGAGGGAAGGAGGGGAAGAACGAATGAAAAATTAAAGAAAGAGGAAGAAAGGAAAGAAGGAATAGTCAAAAGAGATGGGGTCAATTGACCCGGGAGGACAACAGGAGGGTTAAGTATTTAAGTATTGATTGGATCACACATTGGTTTATAGAAAGTTAGTTATTAGGACATTTGTATGAAATAAATTACATTACTTCCAGAAGTGTTAGCCATTCTTCGATTTTCATCCATTCTCTCCTCTCAGTGTCTCCTCTGCAGTCAACACTGATGTTCATGTTCAACGTATTGCTTAACTGGAAGCATGCAGAAGTTTATATTAACTGTGATTAGACTGTTATTTTAGTCTTTGCTGGTACCACTACAGAGGACAATGATTGATGTTTTGATTTACTTCTCCATGGACTCTGTTTTTATGTTCATTCCCCTCTGAGTCCATTGATTTCAATCACCTTTCCTATACATGCTCAGATTTCCCTTTTTCTTCCTTTTAAAAAGGAGAATCTCATTATCATGTTACTTGTTAAAGATATTTCTGATTGTATCCCAATGGGACTCAGAGAGAGAGAGTCAGCTGTGTCGGGACGATTCATCCAACGAAAAGCTCCTGTTGCTCTTAAGCTGAATTGTGATGCCGGTGCAGATATTGAATGTGAGAGGACTCCGTCTGTGAAATGAAGTTAAAGCAACAGATTGAGGCCGGGAGTGTGTTATTGCTTTGTTGCTTGCCTCTCACCAGCGTAATCTGTTTAGGCGCTGACACTTGATCTAATCAGCTGTCTGATAGACGGACGGAGAAAGCACATTTATGCCCGTGTAAGGAAAGCAGCGAGAGTAAAGAATAAAATAACATGCAATCTAGAAAGGTATTCAAACACATAAAACACAACAAACTTGGATTCACAGACACATCAATGTGAACGCAGACACTCACATGCACTATTACGTGCACATCGCCCCCCATTCAAAATGTCAGTTTGAGTTCGAATTGATGTGGATCCCCCCCACCGGCGCCGTGGCAGGAATCATTTGTGTACATTATATCTGCTGCTCGCAGGTAAAGAGGCTATGCAGTGTTTGTTTATTACTAGTTGTCCTCTCCTGCCAAGAAAAATACTTCACAGTCATTTCTGTGTGGGTGACTTTTTTTTTTTCCTTTAAGGGAAGAGAAGGAACACATCTGGGTTGTGTTTGCCATGGTAACGCCGCTAAGATCAGGATTTCATTAGCATACATGTGCGAGGTGGAACAGACTAAAACAAGTTGGATATAAATGTCCTCGGACACAGGAAGGATTTTACTGTGACACAGGAAGCTCGTTTACTCCCCGCTAAGACCTTAGGCGGTCGATAATAACTATGGCAACCTCACCAGTATAAATGTACACTGCTGGTTAGTTACATAATTTCATCTGGTGCAATTATTTGACTGAGTCACTGTGACTCAGAGAGAATTACAGCACTGTATAATAGTTTCTCTATAAGAAGCTTTGTTACATTTAAGTTACGACACATGGCGCCTTATATAAAGGAATCATATCAGGTCACCATTATTATATTGAGGATAGATGTATATGCCAACATCACATGTAGAGTAGATTAAACGATTGACTAATTTTACCCCAAATGTGATTTACATCTCTTTGTATAATAATAGTCGTAAAGCTGCATCAGACAAGATCTCTGTATAAAAATCAAGCTGTTACTAATCTTCACACCTTGTGAGGATTAGTTTCTTTTTTTCTGCGAAGCCAATCTGAACTCTGCTGTCAATTCTCACAATTACGCCGTGTATAGAGGCAGACAATAGTTTAAAGCTGATGTGATTAGCTATAAGTCATTCCAGATGTGCTGCGGTCTTCTGGTTATTGGTTCTGTATAAATTATTTAGGTAACTTTGCTTACTTTACTTTTACTTTTGGTTGGCAAGCCACGTAGACCTCACAACACATGTACAGTTTACTTGCACAACACATTTGTACCTGTATTTATTCTAATGGCTAATGAGCCAAGTTTCTCAGAAAGGACTGTTATGGTGAATTACATGTCAAAAACGATGGCATCTAGGCATCAAAACTGGGCTAAATATTGTTTAAAAGTTATAAAGTTTGACATCTAGGTTACAGCAGAGCATTTCAGCATGTTGTTTAATGTGTTTTGACATGTTGGGAGCTGTTTTAGATGGTATCGACCATGGGAACTTTGTATTTGAACTAGACATGTTTGATGACACACCAGTGATTGTGATGGGAGACAATTTGAATATCCATACTGGTAAAACCCAAGCGACTGACTTCCTGTCACTTCTGTCCTCATTCGACCTCAAATTGGTCTCCACCACACACACACACACACACACACACACACACACACACACACACACACACACACATACACAGACACACACACAGACACACACACACACAAAGCGAACAATACTCTTGATCTGATTGTGACTCGGAACTGCTCCACAGCAAATCTGATTGCCACCCCCCCGCTACATCTGTCAGACCACTTCTTTATTCAATTCTCCGTCCCCCCCTTACTGGAACATCCTCATATTCCTCTACAAATGATCCTCTTCCGCCAAAAAACATCCGCTCCCTTATCCCGACTCGGCTTTCCAAAGAAGTCATGCCCTTCTCAAAATGAATTCCTCAATTCTGATCACTGAAGTCATCATCAGGGATCAAAGCGGCTCAGAGCAGCAGAGAGCAAATGGGAGATCTTTCAGAGTACCTCATGGCTTACACACAGGGTTTCCTCAAGGGTCAGTGCTCGGCCCCCTTCTCTTCTCAAGATACACCACCCATGGTTTCTCATACCATTGCTATGCTGAAGATACCCAGCTGTTTCCATCATTCCTCGCCGGACGACCTCACAGTCTCGGCACGGATCTCGTCATGCCTTGCCAATATCTCGGCATGGATGAAAGAACGCCACCTTCAGCTTAACCTCTCTGAAGACTGATCTCCTTATCATCGCAGCCAGTCCTTCACCACAACAACAGATCGATATCCAGCTAGAATCAATCCAACTTAAGCCCAAAATGTCTGCCTGAAACTTGGGTGTCTTGATTGATGACCAACTAACCATCTAAGGTTTACATGGCCTCAATTGTTCTTTATAATTTTAACATTTAAATACTGTTGAAACAACTATAACCCCAAAAAACCTATAAACTCAGAAGCCTTCAGTTTTTAAAGGTACACCTTTTACCATTTGGGTGATTTGCAGGTTAAAAGCCATCTAGATATCTTGGTTAAACTTGGCTGAAGGAAAGGTGAAAGTCTTCTTAGTGCATTTAACCATCCTGTTGTCCTCAGGTCAAGGAAAGAAGGAAGGAAGGAATGAGGAAGGAAGGAAGGAAGGTAGGAAGAAAGGAAGTGAGGATAGAGGGGAAGGAAGGAAGGAAAGGACGAAGGAGGGACAGGAGGAAGGAAGGAAGGAAGTGAGGAAAGAAGGAAGGAAGGAATGAGGAAGGAAGGAGGGAGGGAGGAAGGAAGGTAGGAAGGAAGGAATGAGGAATGAAGGAAGGAAGTAGGGAATGAGGAAGGAAGGAAAGGAGGAAGGAAGTAAAGAAGGAAGGAAGGAAGTGAGGAAAGAAGTATGGAAGGAAGAGGTTGCAAAGAAAGAGGGAAGGAGGGGAAGAACAAAGGAAAAATTTAAAAAAGTAAGGAAGGAAAGAAAGAAGGAAGGAAGGAAAGAAGGAACAGTCAAAAGAGATGGGGTCACTTTGACCCGGGAGGACAACAGGAGGGTTAACAGTGGTTTCAACATACTTTCAGTGACTCCATCCAGTGAAGATGTGCTTCACATAGACATTAAACTCTGTTATAAGTAGTCCAGACATCAACCAAATATAGCCACGTTTTAATTTAGACACCTAAGCATATTTTGACCTGCACATTAATCTTAGTAGCTGTCTTGTACATCTGTAATCCTACTTTGGAAATCACCTTCACAGCAGTATCTACTCTTTCAATTTCCTGTTGGTCCTATGATACACTTTCTAAACCTTTTAACACACCTTTTACTAAACTAGTTCCGTTGTTGTCATGGCAACAAAATAAGTGACAACGGCTCACTGGAAGGATTCAGTTTGCCAATACCCTTCTGATCACAGATAGGCTTATAGACATTGATTAATTACTAATCATTAAGTCGAGCGAGGCGGCTCCTTTGTATGAAAATGGTATTGCTATATTTTCCACTTATAGTAAATCCTGAGTCATTAATCATTCATTGATAATGTAGTAAAATCCTGCCAGAATTAGCATTTGTCCTTCTTCCTGCAGAGCGGTGCGTTATCCCTCCCTCACATCCCAAAAGACTAATGTCATGGACAATCACCATGTCAGCACTTCTGGATGGAAAAATGAACGGCAGCTTTTATGTATTTGATATTCTGCCCATCGCCAATCGTGTTGTCGAGTAAGGTTGTAATTTTTTTTTTTTTTCAGGTGAATCTATCTCAGAAGGTCTTGACACTGAGATTTCATTTTGAGCAGGTTTAATGCAAAAGAATGAAGAAATTAAGGCATCAGTATAGAATCATTTCTTTATTTTTCAATATTCTCATTGAATATTTGTTATTGCAGTTTTTTACTTTGACTCATAATTATATCTATTTGGCACCGATAGCGGACATAAATATATGCTCACACAAATCCCATTTCATGTTTTGATGGAAGATGGAATTACAGCACTCAGAGATGCAGACGTTCACTTTTTCATCACATTTTCATTTGTAATTCAGATGAATTTCGGTTATGGAAAGAATCCAATCAGGAAATTCATTTCTACGAGAATCAATCCAAATATTCATAGCAACTTTTTCTTGTTTTGTATTTGGCACACTGACATGACTTGTGTACTTTTTGTCTTTGAGTTAGGTTGTCCATTTTTTTTGGAAACATCCTACTGTATCTGCCCTGCTCCTCTATCAGTTTACCATTTAACCTTCCTGTCGTCTTCCCGGGTCAAATTGACCCCGTCTGTTTTGACTGTTCCTTATTTCCTCCCTTCCTTCCTTCTTCATCCCTTCCGTCCTCCTTTTACTCCTTCTTTCCTCCCTCCCTCCCTCCTACCTTCCTTCTTTCCTCCGTCCTTCATTCCTTTCCTTTCCTTTCCTTCCTCCCTTCCTTCTTTCCTTTCCTCCCTTCCTTCCTCCCCCCTGTCCTTCCTTCCTTCCTTCCTTCCTTCCTTCCTTCCTCCCTCCTTTACTTCCTTCTTCCTTCCTTCCTCCCTTCCTTCTTTCCTTCCTTCCTTCCTTCCTCACTCCTTTCCTGCCTCCCTTCCTTCCTCCCTCCCTCCTTTCCTTCCTTCTTCCTTCCTTCCTTCCTCCCTCCTTTCTTTCCTTCCTTCTTCCTCCTTTCCATCCGTCCTTCCTCCCTTCCTTCTTTCCTCCCTCCTTTCCTTTCCTTCCTTCCTTCCTTCCTTCCTTCCTTCCTTCCTTCCTTCCTTCCTTCCTTCCTTCCTTCCTTCCTCCCTCTTTTCCTTCCTTCTTCCTTACTCCCTTTCCTTTTCTTTTTCCTTACTCCCTTTCCTTCCTTCTTCCTTCCTCCCTCCCTTCCTTCCTTCTTCCTCCCTTCCTTCCTTGACTCTAGGACAACAGTAGGGTTAAAGGCTGACCTATGAAATGAATCATTCATGTTTCTGTTACCCATGGTTACCAGTCATCACATCTTTTCCTGCATGGTGCCTCAGTGGCAAAACAACTTTCCCAGTTTGGTCCAGACATCCGAGCCATTCCCTATCTCCTGCTCTTATCAGACCAGTCATCTCCTCAAGAAATGGTTCATGTCTGTTGCTCCCCTCTGAATTACATCCCCATCTCTCCCCTATCTCCCCCCTCCTCAACTTGCTGCACTTGGCTCTTATCGTTAAGTAGAAATAAATCCTTTCTACATCTCCCCTCAGCTCTTATTTCCTCTCCTTGCACTTGTCTGTCATACAAGATCATCCGAGGGTCAGAGCAGCATTTTTTGTCAGAGTCCTTTGAACATGACGGGAAGTAACTAATTACACTATTTAAGTCATTTAGTACTATTACAATCAGGAGTATGAACGAAAACTCCAAATTCTGGTGTGTAATCACTTCCTATGGAGTTAAATTTGTTGTTGCAATCACCTAATGTTTAAAGGTGCTTTAAGACAAGGCAGTAAATGTTGCTACGCTGTCACTAGTCACCATGGATACAGGTCTACTGTGTACACACTAAACATCTCTGTGGTTGTGATAAGCTGCGTCCAGGTTCAGGAGCTACATCCTTTAAAGGCCACATTTATTTTATTTTATTTATTCAGCCTTTATTTAACCAGGTTAGTCCTGATCGATGATCTATTTTACAAGGGAGACTTGGCCAAAGAATCAGATACATTAGCTTTATTAAAACATACTCATATAAAACACTTGGACTCCAGAGTTTACACCTGTGCTTTAAATTCGGTCAAAGATACGAGGTTTTGAAGTTGAAATTCAGATTGTAAATTGTTCCAAGCATCAGGTGCCAAAAACCTAAAAGCTTTCTTTCCCATTATAGTTCTTACTTTGGAAAAAATAAGATGCAAAATGTTCATAGAGCGAAGATTGTGACTTCCTTGTTTCCATTTAAAAAAAAGAGAAGATGAGGAAGAAGGAATGGTTTTGTAGATGAACACATAACAGTGACTGAGGCGACGAGCATATACGCATGACCGATTCACTTTAGAGCAGTAGAGAAAACACACATTTTAAGATACAATATGTCACAATCCAAGAAAAGCAGCATTATTTTCACCTCATCTGAATACAGCACATGAATTGAACCAATGAAAAAGCCCCACTGCATGATGTAACTAAAAGAAACTCAGCTGAAATTGGACTATTTGGTTTTTTAGCAGCCTGGATTTGTTGTGACAATCCTGATATTATGTTCACTTCATATACAACTAAATCACAACAGCAAATATGTTGCTAGAAATATATAATGAGCATGTGAGAGAAAATGTTCAGAGACAGCAGAGTTTGTTTTTTCCCACAAAAAAACCCAACAGCAATGTTTAGACCAGGGGTGTCAAACATGAGGCCCGTGGGCCAGAACCGGCCCGCCGAGGAGTCCAATCCGGCCCACTTTCCTTCATTCCTTCATTTTTCCATCCACCTTTTCTTTCTCTCTTTCTTTATTTCTTCCTTCCATCTTCCTGCCTGTCTTCTTTTCTTTACTTCTATTTTTCCATCCACCCTTTTTTTCTCTCTTTCTTCCTTCCTTCCTTTCTTCCTTCCATCTTTCCTTCCTTCCTTCCTTCCTTCCTTCCTTCCTTCCTTCCTTCCTTCCTTCCTTCCTTCCTCCCTCCTGTCCTTCCTTCCTTCCTCCCTTCCTTCTTTCCTTCCTTCCTTCCCTCCTTCCTTCCATCGTTTCTTCCTGTCTTCTCTTCCTTCTTTTCCTTCCTTCCTTCCTTCCTTTCTTCCTTCCTTCCTTCCTTCCTTCCTTCCTTCCTTCCTTCCTTCCTTCTTTCCTTCCTTCCTTCCTTCCTTCCTTACTTCCTTCCTTCCTTCCTTCCTTCCTTCCTTCCATCTTTTTAATGATCCAGCCCACATCAGATCAAATTGGTTAAATTAAAACCCAAATCTTCCACTAACCTTAACCAAACCTTAACCACACATAAGACTCATCATCTATTCCCAGAGTCCTGCTTCTCATTATTCACCCTTCCTTCCTTCCTTCCTTCTTTCCAATTCAACCTCCTTCCTGCAACATCACTGCAACATATTTTAATGTAGCGCTTTGTTCACTTGAGAAAAACCTGTGAACGTAATCAAGGCGCCAATTGCATTTACCAACAAGACATAATCTAAGAAAACAACTGTGTAATTTCTAGGAGATTGCTCTACGTGTTTAAAACTGTTTCACGCTGGCAAATCAGAAAGTCTTCTTCAGTCTAGACAGGGACTATTTTATCTCGTGTTTTATCCACATACGGTTGCATTGAGTAATATCAGTCTTTTACTGGAGGCAACTGTGAACAGTCAGGGGTTAAGTGTCTGCACCACAAGTCTTCTCACATACAAGCATTTACATACTGAAATCAAGATTTATAGAGGGGGATTAGTTTGTTTTACCTTTTGTCACATTGATCGCTAAGAGTTTCATAAAATAATACATTTTAATTTCATCCTCACATACAGGATTTAATAATGAATCATTTTGATTTACAGTGCATTTCTTCTCACAGGCAGGTTTTCAATCTCTTTTATGAAATAAATACACTTCAAATTGGAATTGAATGGGTCCAATTCATAAGAAAGGATCAGAAACTTCCTATAAAAGTATGAAGACCACAATTCTCTTTTCTTCTTTCCTCTTCTTTTCTCCACCTTGTGTGTTTTTCTCCTTTCTTTTTTCACTCCCTTAACATCTTACTACCCCCCACCCCTCCTCCTCCTCCTCCTGCCAGTCACTCCTCCTCCTCACTACCCTTTCTTTTTCGAAACTTCACTTAGCCCACATCCCTCGCTTTCACCCTCAGGCTCTGATTCAGTCCTATTCGAGCATTGATTTTCCAAAGAGCTATCAAAGTTGTCAAGGCTAGGCAGAAGTGCTTCTTGCCAGACACAAGTTATGAACGTTATTAAGAAGATGCTTCGGGAAGGAAGGGCGCCAAGAATAAGAGGGATGATACCCCCCCCACCCCCCTCCCCCTCCCCTTAGACACTGTACACACATAAATGTATTTGCTCGTAGCTTTGGCTGGTGTTTGCATAATCTGTGTTTGTCCTGCAGTTAACGATTATCTTCACTCTCAGTTAATTGTTTTGTCTATAAAATGTCCGACTAACAATTCAAAAACCTAAAGATGTTCAGTTAACAATGATATAATAGACAGAAAGTAGCAGAATGTGTGCAGTGGCTAATTGATGGACTAAATCAGTTCAAGATGAATGTGTGTGTTCATATATGGGTCAATGATGTGATGCAACCCAGTGTCCAATTGGTGTAATCGGTATGTTTCATTAAAATCTGATTATATGCAGGAAAATAAATGTGAACTAAGATCTAGAATAAATATAATCCACTTTTGCAACACAACACTATGTTTTGTAACAAGTTTTACATCATTTGTCAAAACTTATTTAGAATAAATGGTTGTTTTTAGGATTTGTCCTGCTCAATATTAACAAAATGCTTCTCATTTGATGTTTTTAAATGAAGTATTTATTATTATAAGTCCACTTAAATACACTGTAGGTGGATAAAATGTTTAATATTTATCATTATTTTGTGGTTACACCATTTGACATTTTCAGGAGCATTCAGTCTGATTTTTTTTTTTTTTTTTAAATGGTGCAAATGTAATTTTAAATTGCATTTTAACAAACTTAATGCTGCTTTTAAAACTGTTTTTTTAACATATTTCTGCTAATCTTGCCAACCCTTATTTATCACTGAACCACATCAGACCACTCTCCTTGCAGTATGAGTAGTTGTGGATGGTTGTGTGTGCTTCTCTTACAGATGTGTATTAGTGTGTGAAAGGTGGGTGGAAAATACCTCTACATGTTTTCCTCTAGGGGGGCAGAGGCAGGGTTGATGGCTTTAATATCAAGGCTGCCAGCGTTCAGCTTCGGCGTCTATATGCATTCATGAGAGAGCAGGACTGAGCAGAATTGAACTCTGTCTCCCTCAAGATGGAGAGCATCGGTCACGGGAATGGGTGGCAGTTATTTGAGATGTGTGTGATGTACTGTATGTGATGTGTGTATGTGTGTGTGTGTGTGTGTGTGTAGGTATGTTGATGGACGGAATAGCTAAGCTGTGTGCAGTCATTCATCCTTCCATCCGTTCGGCCCGTTATAAGCCCCCCGTATTCATCTGGAGCTGTTTACATCCAGCTAGGTCAGTCCTTCTTTCCTCGGCAACGTCAATCTTCTCTCCTTCGGCTCACCAACAGGACAGATAAGCAGCTCTGAACACACACACACATACATGCATACATACGTGCATGACATGCATACATGGAGAGAGCATAAAGCAGATTCACAGAGAGGTAATGTCTGACATGTGCTGTGTGTTAAGTGTATTTATAGCATGGATAGAAAGAGTGAAAATGTGAAATGAAGGAGGAATGTTACATCCATCCATTAGCTGGATTAGAGGGTGAAGGAGCTCGACTAGACAGGTTACCAGTCAGTCACAGGCTTGACACACAGACACAGCAAACCATGCTCACTACAGGTGATTTAGAGTCTCCAGTCAACTTAAACTGCATGTTTTTGTCTGTGGGAGTGAACCAGCACACCAAGAAAGCATGCAAACTGCACACAGAAGAACCACAGCTCGTTCTAACCCAGAAAACCTCTTTACTGTGAGACGACAGTACTTACTGTGCACCCTCATGCAGCCGTGCCATACCATAGTGAAAATAGCACATTATGAACTCAGTAGACAAAATCCACAGTCCTCCTTCTGTGCAAAAAATAAATTAGTAAAGTACATTTTTGCACATGTGAACCCGTCATTTTAACGCTTTTTGAAGGGAGTTTGTTCTGTCTAGCAGCTCTAATGTTATCAATATACAGCTGATGAGTCTTTAATGTATAGCTTAACTGATCAGTTGATACCCAAGAGACTTTATTAATGCTGGTTGTCACTAGGGATGGGTAATTTGATGCTAAATAGAACATGTCATAATTAAATGTCCGTATAGTAATTCTGACATGAGAAAATAACTTAATAAAGGGTTTTGACTTCATGTCAAAGTATTCTTTGTGGGTTATATATATATTTCAACCCCTCAAAGACAAAGACAAAGAATTTTTTTTAAATGAATGAAGTAAGTTTAACAGTCAGCAGGCTCTCTTTGTTCTTAAAGACAAACTGGTGTCACACTTTCCTCGTACCAGCGGGGGATAAAAAAAACTTACAAGAAGACATTCAAAAGACAAATCTTCATGAAAGACTCAGTTTGCTGAACACTCGTCAATGTTAACTCTAATTTAAGAGAAACAACAGAAGTTCGAGCCGCCGTGAAAAGCTTTCTAACAACAATATAATCTTCTTTTATTTGTCTTTTTCTGCAGACGGGCACGAGCCCTTCAATGGCTGCACGAATCAAAGTCTAGAGTAGAAGCTCGTTGGCAAACATCAGGAGCTCACACAGGAAGAGAGAGAGGAGAGGAGGGGGGGGCGGGGGGGGATTCGGTTGAAAGGAACAGAGAGGAGAAAGAATCACGTTTTTGAAGTAGCTGTGTGTTCTTTGTTCTTGCTTGAATGAAAACTACTGGTACGATAATTCTTAGTAGTACAGTAGAATTTTTTTTTTTTTTGGAATATGTTGATATCTGAGCGGCTCGGGTATTAGGATTTATTTCAAAGAGGCATACAGGCTCCATCTATAAAGAGTACACAGTAGCATTAGCTAGGCATACTCCTGCTGCTGATGAGTGATACCTTTCTCTTTACTCCTCTCTCTCTCATGCACACAATGTACACACAACTACGCAAACACACACACACACACACTAAAAGGTTGAAACTCCAAAAAAGTAGTACAAAAACTTCTCGTACACCCTTCAGCTGCAAAAAAGGAGCCGTTTGCTTTCCTTCTCTTCCACTTAGCTCGAGTATTCGGCATCAGCTGGAACTTTAGCCTGTTTCAGTGTTTTTTTTCTAAGTGCTAATGCAGAGATATTTATATCTTAATGCCCATGGGGGGGCTGCACACGAGGCCTCTGGCATTGGTAAAACAGCAAATGTACATTTTCATAGGTTATTAGGCATTGATTTCCCCTGGATTAAGAGGCGTCGTAATGCTAAGCAGTAGAAATTGGAAATGTGTCTCGCTATGCTGTTATCAGCTGGAGAGAGTCAAGGCAAAGCTCAGGATATATGTGTATAAGGGCACACATACACACACACACATATATATGTAGATGTACTCACACTTTGCTGCAGTGTATGTGCTATTATAGAGGCACACATCCTCAAAAACTCAAGAAACAGCATGCGTGGAATAAAAAATGAGACATACAGGCATATATATATATGTAGAGAGAGAGAGAGAAAGAGGCAAATGCTTCTTAAAAAAAATAAAAAATCACATCTAATCAGCATATGAGCAGCCTCTCCAATTAGCTCTCCTTATTATTCCAATCTGTCAGATGGAAGGGAGCACAGCAGAGAGAAATCAAACATCCCCAGGCCAAGCACATTTAACATATCCTCTCAGGATGGCAGGCAGGCAGGCGGGCAGACTGGGAAATTAAACAGGAAGATTTCCAGAGAGAAACACGCTGGCTGTGTTCTACACCTGCAGCTATCATACGGCGTGATGGAAATTTGACGGAAAACTGTTTGGTGTGTGCTTGTTTTATCTCCCCCCCCCCTTTCACTAAATGCTGAAACCTATCCACGCGCTGGAAGACGGCCAAGTAAATAATGGGGTCTGAGAGGCAGCTTTTTCTCTTTTTCTCTACAACGGGTCCACTTGGAGTGCACTTGGGTGGGATGACTTGAATTTGTCTTGCAGGAAAACTATCAAAAATGATAAGGATTGCACTTTACTTACTGCTGGTGCTGAGGTCCACTCTTTGTACACTCCTTTACCTCTGAGAAAAAACTTTGATTTAAGCCTTTTTTCATCCATTAAAAAAAGAGGTGCAAGAAGCATTCTGTCAGGTTCACCTGCAGCTTGACAGATTACCATTTTTCTGTTACACAATATATGAATTCAGCAGCGTTTCACTACTAGTGGAGGATAACTGCAGCTTAGATGCAGGATAGGGGAATTTATTTCAGTGGCTATCACTGTAATTACACAGTGCAGCAACACTAAAAGCTGAGGATTCTTTTTTTTTTTTTGCTTTTGAAAGCCTCTAAAAACATTTTGTGGAAATTAGAGCAAATGGGGGGGAAAAAAAATCAAAATCAAAAACAGCCATTAATGATCTTGGTAATATACTCAGTGCTGAGCCAAATTAATTATAATGAATGTTGTTCTCTCATTTAGAAGAATAGCACTCACTATGTTTTGCACTTATACTGTCGTCATGCACTTAAGATGCCTCGTAATGCGTTTAAATCCCTCATGAAGGGAAAATAAGTAGTTGTTAATCTACCAAAACATTTATTTATTAACCTTTATTTTACCTTTGAAAGACCATTGAGAAGGAATTCTCATTCACACTGGTGTCGACAAACATTAACAGCAACACAATTAACACACAAAACAATATTAGGTAAAAGAAAAGGAAAGAAAATATTAGGAAAAATAAAATACAGTTAAGATACGGTGAAGTTAGAAACATTTACACTCAAATAAAACATGGTCTGAGATAAGGCTTTTGAACAGTTGTATTGATAATAATGGTAATAAATCTTGTTTTCAAGCCTTTTGCAGACTCTTCCATATGTAAGGTGCTTTATAAGAGAAAGACATTTTTACTATTTCAGTTCTGACCAATTCTGTGATCGAATACCAATATCATGGTTAACAGAGATGAAA
The DNA here is from genome assembly GCF_963691925.1 of Scomber scombrus. Lineage (NCBI taxonomy): Eukaryota > Metazoa > Chordata > Actinopteri > Scombriformes > Scombridae > Scomber > Scomber scombrus. The sequence continues at coordinate 26,181,752 of NC_084981.1, read as the reverse complement.
TATAGGGAGGCAGTAACTGTAACAAAGCTTTATATATATGAATAAAAACCAATGCTGATCTCTCGTCATAGCCAGGGAAGGTAACGGAGGAACAGGAAGCTAACGTTTTGGTAGAGTACAGTGGTGGATACTGTTGGGATCATTGGTTATAAACCTTAGTGCTGAGTGATACCAGGCGGGGAGTTCTGGTCCTCTGAAATGATGCGAACGCGGAAGTAACTTAAAAACTGCATTCTATCAAAAGGCCACCAGGGGGCGACCGTTTTGGTGTCAAAAGGACTTCCGTCTCTATACAAGTCAATTGAGAATTCACCAACTTCTCACTTGATTTATAACCTCAGTAAACGTTTTCAAAATGTGTTTATGGTCTCAATCGCTAGTTTAAAGCCTTCTTCAATGCAGTATGATGTTCATTTGTGAAATTTTGGCCTCCCTGATTTTACATTTGACGATAAAGCAGGGTATGCATTAGGGCGTGGCTACGTCGTGATTGACAGGTTGATTGGTTCACAGGTTCAGGAGGGCGCCTCATGCTCCTCCTGATGCCCATATAAGTAAAATCTGTGTGTTTTTTTTACCCAGCATGCACCTGAAATTTTCAAGATGGCACTGCTCAGATCCGATACTATTCGCTTCCAAGCAGCAGTCCACAAACCAATGGGTGAAGTCACGGATGTAACGTCCATTTTATATACAGTCTATGAGTGATACACAACATCCAGTGAATCCAATGTAGAAATAGATGCTCCTCATACTAATATCCCCATTAATATCTCATTATATGTCATCTTATGTAGCATTTAGTTTGTAAATGGCAGCCTAAACAGCTGCACCTTTGGTCTTTTCCCCCTTTAATTTCATTAAATGTGTTTTTTATAACAGATTATAGTATCCTTATTTACTTTTAGACATTACATATGTTGTTTTTTACTCTTACACCTCGTCTTTTTATTGTCTGTTGTTCGTTGCTTTATTACTTTCATGCTTACATTGAGCTGCTGGTAACCTGGATTCCCATTGGGATCAATAAAGTATCTCAATCTATCTAGCTATCTATCTAGTGGACACATTTTTCCAATACTAGTGAATAGAATAAGTACTAAATCTGTTATACTCTGCATTACAGCTGCAAAATGCAACTGAAATGTTATGTAAAGTACTTTTCTCTCTTGTATTTAGTGTTTAGTTTAGTGCTCCTTAAGCTCACTTCTTTTTCTTTTTTTTTATCTTCGATGCAATCATTTACAAGAACAAGAACTCTTTGATTGGACATGCTCAGTTGTTATGTGTCAGGTGGAGATTGTCATTTAACCAATTATGAGTATGTTCATCCAACTGTGATTCGGCAATTCATAAAGTCAAAGAGTCAAACGGTGCTGTAGTTATTTACACAGGCTTAATATGCCACTGTTCACCTGAGCATTAAGTACATGATAATACACTGAGAAAAAAAAAAGTCTAAATAACTGTCAGACAGACTTACAGCGGTGGTGTTTGTCATATCATTCGTTAGATCAAGGTTAACGCAGCTTCTATAAATAATGTGTGAACTTCCTGCTGTTTTCTCTGTTATACATAACTGAGGACTAAGGGGATAAAACATGCACAGTATCATGCACAGTGTCATTTGTTGCACTGTGTGAGAGATGTTGAGTGCAAAAAAAAAAAGTATAGTTGCTTACTAAAATATGTTTGGAATTGGGTGAAAGAGCATATTAGTATTATTCTTGCTTTTAACCTTTTACATACTGTTCAAATGTGTCACCATATACACATTTATTTAAGTTACACTTTTCCTAATGTGAATATTCCAAAAAATGGGAATTTTAAAATATTTGTGCAGCTGATACACATTTTTATACATGCAAATATACAAGTTTGACCTGTTTTTATTATTAAAAATCTAAAAATCAGCATTCAAACATGTTGTTGCATCCTTCAAATGATATAAAATGTTCTCCTGGACTATAACATAGTGATTGTGAATCCATAATCTTTCTTTTCCAATGAGATAAATCAAACGATTATTAATGACTGATGGGGAGTTCATGAATGTGAATTGGTGTAGAGATTAATTATGAGTCAGAATATGAACAGTATGTGAGAAGGGATAATGCAGAAGGTGACAGAAAATGAAGAAACTCATATTCAACAACTCGAAATTGGTTGTATTTGGTGATAGAAGTGGGGGTTGGTGTGTTTTCTGAATGTGTACTACTCCTACTGTGTGTGTGTGTGTGTGTGTGTGTGTGTGTGTGTGTGTTGCATGTGCAGCTGTTTGACCCATATATCTCTGTATGTGTGTGTTTCACAAGGTCAGACCGTGTCCACTTCATTAGACAGTCAATAACTTGTGAAACTGTGCTGGGCAGGTTTTTTTTTTTTAGCCTGGAGGCTGAAAATCACATTATCGTTAAAAACAAGTGTTTACTGGCATGCAGACCCGAAAAAATAAAGTGTGTCTGATTTATTGTAATATGTTATAAACCACTAAATCGAACACCTCTACTTCCTTTTTTTTTTCTTAAAGTCTGTGTAAAGTAAGAATAAATATGTGTTCTGAGTTGACATACCACAGACAAGTGTGTTAACCACCCTGCCAAATTTGAATGATTAAAAAAATCACCAAATATATGAAATTAGGCTTCAAAGTTGTGTGAAAGTCTGCCTATTTCTTTGCTCCCAAACGCTGTGGGAGTGCCCGCTGAGTTTGCTGAAGCCCCGCCCCCTACCAAGTGTCACCTGTCAATCAAAGTCACTACCTCTACCAGAAACATGGACGCTAGATCTGAGAGCTTCCTGCTGCTAACTCGGCGGCTAGCTCGGCTGCTAACTCTGCGGCTAGCTCGGCGGCTAGCTCAGCTGCTAGCTCTGCGGCTAACTGGGCGGCTAGCTAGGCTGCTAGCTCGGCGGCTAACTCAGCGGCTAACTCGGCTAACTGGCTAACTGTAGACTGTAATAGTAGTAGTGTTAGATTTTAACAATAACTCGCCACTAGGCAGGTTAACCACTGAGGAGAGCGGACTCTCGGTCTTATATAGTAGGGGAGGGACCACGGCCACGCGGCTACCCCACTACGTCACGGGGTAGCCCTTTTTTGCAGGCTCAGAAAATCAGGAACAATGAGAGGGTGAGAAACAGTTTAAGGCTCTATCTCCACAATTCAGTACTGCATAGTTATCAGCCTTTTCACATGTTTTCTGTAACCATTTTCCAACATGTATAATATGTTTAGAAGTAAATCAGTGAATTGACTTTACACAGACTTTAACTTTTTTTTTTTTTTGACACCTTTGCAAAGTTCCCTTCTCTCCCTTCCTGCCTTCCCCTCCGTCTCACAAGTCTTTTAGCAGGAGATTTATTTCACATTTGTCTCAGATAAATATTGTTTCCAAGTGTGAGCACCGCAATATCAACCTTATTGAATAATAAATTACCCTCTCTGTGAAAATGCCTTCAGGTTAATAGACATTCAATGAATAAATAACGGGGAAAACTCAACACAAGAGTTAGAGAGAGCAGGATATGCAGCTTTTTAATGATTATTTTAGGCCAAATGAATGAATTCTTTTGTGTGCTCAAATTGCAGTTGAGTGCACTGGTTGCTTCAGATTTTAATTAATGCACTAGGGTCTTTAATATGGATGTCGGTTGAGCCATATTGTGCTGGCAGCAGTTAAAAGAGAATTAATTCTCCGCTCCGACATTGTCTCTTTTAATTGAATAAATAAAGCTGTTTCTTGCTTAAATAGAGGAGTGATTATTTGAACCAACCTCGATAAAAAAAGGTAAGTTTGATTAGCATTTCTTTGCATAAATAGCTCGAAGAGAAATAGATATTGGAGCTCCCTGTTTTTTCATTAATAGCATTATGCTGCATTATCTCAGCCACTTCCACAATGACTCTGATTTTTCTTTTGTTCTGCCCCACGAGGAGAAAAGAAAACAGATTAATATTGTCGTATATTTAGATGTCTGTATTTCATGTGTAATACCTTCTTTTTCTTTACTTGTGCTCTATATGTGATGTGTCTACTCCTTCCTTTGTGCTTTCCTTCATACGCCCCCATGTCCTGCTCATTGTCCTTCTCATTGTGGCCCACTTGCAGGTGAAAAAGAAAAAAAAAAACCCTTCACCTGATCTTTAATCGCCGGCCCCCAGTCAGCCTCCTCCTGTACTTAAAGTTCATAAAGGGAGCACCTCCATTGTTTCCCTTCATCTTTCTCAGACGGCCACTCAAACACATCAAAAGCCCAGCAGGTGATTGGGTAACCGTCAACCGCTATACCTCCATTACCTCCTGCTTCCATCACCAGCTTTCCCCCCCCCTTGACACCACCGCCTGTCTCTGAGGCGACGTACAGAGAAAGAAAGAGAAAGAAAGAGAGCAGGAGAGAGGGGGGGATAGATTGAAATCATATTTCACAGCTGGAAACCATGTCAGGAAATGTTATGTCGGGGGAAGAACAGCTCTCACTTTACAAATGGTCTGGGGAAACATATTATTTAAGTGTTACCTAGTTCTGCAGAGGTGCAGCGATAAGTCAGGTGTTTTTAGCAAGCAGTCACGTTTCATTTAGACCAACACTTCTGACGGAACTTTTTTTCTTTTCTTTTCCTCTCTCTCTCTCTCTCTCTCTCTCGTGCATCAACGTGCAGCTTTGACATTTTGAATCTAAAGTCTAGTAGTTCTGTTGCTCCAACAACTAAAAGCTGGAGCATGTTTCTCTCTCTCTGCACATGCGGATGAACATGTGTGGGTGTTTTTTTTTTGCCTGGCTTGTCTTTGGGTTTTTTCTGCTTGGGTAATTTGCCTCCAGACAGAAAGTGGGATTAGCCAATCAACTTGTTTGACATGCAGGGCCACACAGTGCTTCTTTTTTTTTTTTTTTTTTTTTTGAGATATGGAAAAGTCCAACCTGGTCTCACAGCCTTCGTACAAATAACACAACTGTTTACACTTTAAAAATTGTGTGCTGTGCATATGCCAAAGTCATATAGTCACATTGTTGCCTTTATTTTGATAGTAGGCGGCAGAGAGGCCGACAGGAAACAAGAAAGATACCTTTTCACATCTCAGTTGGTTAGTTATTGGCACAAAAACACTTGGTTAGGGTTAGAGAAAGATCATGGTTTGGGATAAAACAGTAAAATGTGGTGTCATGTGCTGAAATAATAATAATAATAATAATAATAATAATAATAATGCATTATATTTAAAGGCGCCTTTCAAAGCACTCAAGCACACCTTACAAGGCACATAAAACACGACAACAGTACATCAAACAATATAAATCAGGTAACGTTTAGTGCAAAGATAAAGAAATAAATATGAATGTGACTATAAAGTGCATCAGTGCAACAAATAAGCAAGAACGTGATTGCATAGTTAGTGTGAGACTGAGTATGCCACTCTGAATAGGTGCGTTTTCAGGCGGGATTTAAAGGTGGAAACAGAGTCCGAAGTGCAAATGTCTGGTGGGAGAGAGTTCCAAAGGCGGGGGGGCAGATCGGCTGAAAGCTCTTGACCCCATGACGGTAGTTAAGTTGGCAGATGGGGCAAAGAGCTGGTTGGCGGAGGAGAATCGGAGAGTTCGGGAGGGTGTGTAGATGTGAATCAGTTCCGAGAGATATGATGATGCCAGGTTGTGAAGGATCTTGTAAGTGAGTAGTAGAATCTTAAAGTCAATGCGGGATTTGATAGGGAGCCAATGAAGTTGCTGCAGGGCAGGAATGATGTGTTCAACAGAGGGGGTTCTGGTTATGAAATGATGCTAAAAATCTCCAATGTGTTTAAATATCCAATGTGATGTTGACGATGTTTTTGCCAACAAATCATCAACAAATGTAGCCATCCACCCAACACTCCTACACCTATAACGCCAAAAATCACCTTATAAGGTAAAATAAAGTCACATTATATTGATGTCACCTCCCTAAGAAGGATCGGCCTATCAACTGCATATGAAATTGGACTAAAGCGTAAACACTGCACACAATTTAGAAGTATAAAGTTGAAGAAACCAGGCTGAAAAACCTTCACAACCTACGGCTACCTATGACGTCTTCCTCTGTGTAGCTCTGCAGACGTGTTTACATTTATCTATTTCAAGCTTAAACCTACAATAACAGTTTTTTTTGGGGAGGACAATTCGGTGCTGCAGAAGCTGTAAACACAACACTGATATATGAGAACCTTTTTTAAGTTGTTATGGCAAATATCCAGCAGATCCAAGAGGAGGCTCAGAGCAGCAGTAGCAAACCTTTTGGAGTTGTGTTTTTGTCCATCTGCTGAAAGTTAGTCCAATAATTAAATTTGTTTTTCTCTCCTGAAGGAAATTACTGCCTTTTTGTGGTATTTGGTGCTTATTTAAGTTCTCACACAGTACTTATTTTTCTCAGCACCTTGCACAATGACTCTTCCGGTGGTAAAGGTGTGGTTAGATTTAGACATAGCCTGCAACTAACAATTATCCTTATTGAGTCATCTGTTGATTATTATCTATTATCTTGATTAATTATTAGTTGTTTGGCCCCTAAAATGTCAGAAAATGCTTAAAAATGTGGATCATTGTTATCTAAAGTCCAATGTGACATCCTCAAATATTCAGTTTAGTGTCTTAGAGGACTAAATAAACCAAAAAATATTCACATTTGATAAGCTGGAGTCAGAAAATATGGACATATTCTCAGTTTATTGATTATTAAAATAGTTGCCAATCAATTTAATAGTACTCAATAGTATTTTTCTTCTGGTTTCCTCCCTAAAACTGTTTATGTTTGTATAAAATCTTGCACTTCAAAATCATTTCATGCATCACGTTACAGTCCACAACCCAGATATATTCAGTTTAGTATGATAGAAAACTAAAGAAACCAGAAAATATTCACATTTGAGAAGCTGGAATCAGAAAATATGGAAATATCCTCCTTAAAACATCACTAAAAACAGTCTATTGGGTATTAAAATAGTTGCCAATCAATTTAATAGTACTCAATAGTTGTTGTTTTTTTTTGCTTTCTCACTAAAATACGTTTTTGGTTTACTCCCTTAAAACTTTTTATGTTGGTATAAAATCATGCACTTTGATAATTAGAGAAAATAAAATCATTTCATGCATCATGTTACAGTCCATAACCGAGATATATTCAGTTTAGTATGATAGAAAACTAAAGAAACCAGAAAAATATTCACATTTGAGAAGCTGGAATCAGAAAATATGGAAATATCCTCTTTAAAACATCACTAAAAACAGTTTATTGGGTATTAAAATAGTTGCCAATCAATTTAATAGTACTAAATAGTATTTTTTTAACTTAAAAGTGGTCTGATTTCCTCCCTCAGAAGTTTTATGGCGGTTTAACAAAATCCTTTCATGCATCACCGCCAGAGGTAGTTGTCAGGAAATTGTAGATATGTGGTTTTTAAATGTTTAACCAAATAATCAGTGCTTTAACTTTTAGCGTTGGGTTTGGTAGAAACATCTCTTGAGCCTCGTACCAAAGAAAAATAAATCCAGTCCTCTTTCCCCCCCCCCCCCCCGAGGAAACAGACAGACAGCCCATTTCCTTTGCCCGCAACTCTGCCAGGCCATAGCTCAGCGACAGGGCTAACTGATATAGAGCAATAGATTACGCAACAACTTGAACACCTGATGAATGGCTGCTCAAGCGAAAACAACAAGGGGACCCAGCTCTTCTCCCCTTCTATGTTGTTTATCTTCTCCATCATCTTTACAACCTGGGAACATCCACATTTTTTCACCGGCGGGGGGGGTTGGAGAGAATCTGACATCTGGACTGTGTCGAGAAGTCGGAGAGGGGTTGGGTTTTTAAATGTTGACAGAGAGAGGGGAATGGGTTGGATAATTTGGATTACAATTCAAATAAACATTTAGAGGGTGCAGCTAGTGTGTTTTTTTTGGAAGTTTAAGGGTGTAGTTAAATATCAGTTTATGCTCTTTTGAAAGAGGCTCAGGACTGTTTGAGCTTCTTTGAGTCCCGTAAAGTATAAAAGCAGAGGTCTGAGGTGTGGTTGGAATCTATTTATACTGAACGTGTTTATTTATCCAAGGAAAACTAGTTGTCCACATGCTTTGTTTCTTTGTTCTGCTGTATTCAGTGACTAGCTTCATATCGAGGGCTTCACAGGAACAGGAGGAGGTTCGATTACTTCCTTTGAGCTTTGAGATGAGCTTGAGTTTGGTTCCATTATGGGTCAATGGTGTCCAATTGGTGTAACCAGTATTTTTTTATACAAATCTGATTATATACAGGAAAATAAATGTGAACTAAAATGTGGAATAAATATAATTAACTTTAGCAATGCAACACTATGGCTTTTTAACACATTTTACATCATTTGTCACAAATTATCTATAAGAAATATTTGTTTTGAGGATTTGTCCTGCTCAATATTGACAAAATAAATTAAAATTGAAATGTAAAAATATTTTTTTGTATAAGTAATTATTAGTATAAGTCCACTTAAATACACTGTAGGTGGATAAAATGTTTAATATTTATCATTCTTTTGTGGTTACACCATTTGACATTTTCAGGAGCATTCAGTCTTACTTTTGGTTAAAAAAAATGGTACAAATATCATTTAAAATGATATAAAACCAACAAAAATACTAAATGTAAATTTTAACAAACCTGATGCTGCTTTTAAGACAATTTTTAAATATATTTTTTAATTGCACATCTTGCCATTTGTCACTGACCCTTGTACAATATACAAAATATATTCTGAAAAATAAAAAAAAAAACCCAATAAGTTAAATTAAATTGAGTCTTTGCGAGCTTCAGATGAGTTTTTGTTTCTACAACAGCGAACAGAGAATAGATTTGTCTCTTTTCTTTTGGCGGGACGATGCATACCACAGGGGCAGCCACTGTTATCTGGACTGTTTCTGTGAGGTCAAAGGTCACAGGAGAGTACACAGCGTGGTCACTCTTCCATCATCACAGAATTCGTCCAGGACACTGTTATTCAAACACTGTCAGAGGACGAGGCTCTGTTACCGCAGCTGATGGATGAGATAGCAGGTTTTTACAAGTTGGGGCTTCAAGTGTGTGTGTGTGTGTCACTGCTTCTTCGTTGGTGTGTGTGTGTGTTGCGTAGTCTGTTTTCAAACAGATAAGGATCTTTTATATGACGGCGTCCCAGCGTACGCAGTGAGTTAGATCTGTGGAGCATCACGTTCCTCTACAGCCTCCTACATCATAACAGTGAGCTATGGACAGGGATTTTTACAGCGGACATTTAATTTTTTACTCCGTGACAAAGAAACAAGTGAGAGGAGATTCTAGCTGATATAGGTGACAGCGCTCACTTGTTCTATATAAAGTAAGAAAGTAAGAAAACATCATATATTGATTTTAAGACCAAAGTTATGACAACTGAGCTCTTCTTTTTTTGGAAGTTTGGCCGTCATTCCCATTAGTAATACCATTGCACTCACTCAGTCAGATCACCATGGAAACATTGGATGAAAAGAAGCCAGAAAGGTTGGAAAAAAGGTTATTAAAGTAAGTAAAATCATGTAGTAAACCTGAATTCGCCTTTAATTTAAACCAACGAAGAAGAGAGACCAAAAGATAAACCAGTGTGCAGGTGGTTCTGCCTTCAACCACCAAGTAGGATCTCCTGTTTGGATCCACTGTTCAAAGCTCAATCTCTCATCACACTCAATAAAAGTCGAGTCACACACACTTGCAAGCACCCCAAAAAAAATCCTCTTTATGGCGTTGTCATGTAATTTATACTGTGTTGGAGAGGAGTTAGGAAAAGAGTATTTGGTCTGAGTTTGGTCTGAGATCATTTCATTGGCCATAAAAATCAATCACACAGAAAAAGCCATCTACGTGAAGTTAAAGACAACATATAGGCCGATACCGATAAATCAGTCGAGCTCTAGTTTCTCGTACTTTCTCAGCACCTTGCACAATGACTCTTCCGGTGGTAAAGGTGTTGTTAGATTTAGGCAACTAGTCTACTCGGTTAAATTATTGATTCATCTGTTGATTATTATCTATTATCTTGATTAATTATTAGTTGTTTGGCCCCTAAAATGTCAGAAAATGCTTAAAAATGTGGATCATTGTTATCTAATATCCAATGTGACATCCTCAAATATTCAGTTTAGTGTCTTAGAGGACTGAAGAAACCAAACAATATTCACATTTGATAAGCTGGAATCAGAAAATATGGACATATTCTCAGTTTATTTATTATTAAAATAGTTGCCAATCAATTTAATAGTACTCAATAGTATTTTTTTTCTGGTTTCCTCCCTAAAACTGTTTATGTTGGTATAAAATCTTGCACTTCAAAATCATTTCATGCATCATGTTGCAGTCCACAACCCAGATATATTCAGTTTACTATCATAGAAGACTAAAGAAATTACTTTTCTACACAGGCAATGTTTCAACCATTTTTCTGTGTCTGTTGTAATTAATACAGCTGCGTTTCTGCTTATATTCCACTTGCATTATACCGCTGTAACCATGACCTGAATCTTCCTTTTATCACATCGTGTGCTACCGAAACATAGATAATCTACACTCAGCGCTGCACTTGAACGTATCCTGTGTATACATTAACTGAGGAGTGGAGCGGCCGCCGCTCTCTGCTGCTACCTTTTGTAGACATTTGTGTTAGTTTGAAAATGTCCAGCTGTGACAAATCTAACCCTGACAGAGTTTAATCCCGCTCTCCACCTGTCGAAAGAAACATAAAAGCTTCATGATGGAGATGAAATTCTGGTATCATCCACAGTTTAGATTCCTGCTGGAGGAGTTTAATAGAAAATACTTTACTTGGATAAAACAAAGAATCATTATTTTAGACTTTTAACTGCTTGCTTGCACTTCTAAAGGATACAATCACAAATGCTTTATTGTATCCGAGCACCAAATGAGCAGTGGACTTTACAACATCGGGACAGTTTAAATGCTGCTGTGGCTGTTGTATCGTTAACATCGGACAGAGCAGGATGGCAAAGCTGCTGCAGAATTACAGCTTTAACTTGTACAGAGCTGCTCCTTCAGCAATACTCTGTCTGGTAGTTGGGTCAGTGACAAATAAGGGTTGGTAAGATGAGCAATTGAAGAATATCTTTAAAATCGTCTTAAAAGCAGCATCAGGTTTGTTAAAATGTAAAATTTTTGTTGGTTTTATGTCATTTTTTATTTTAATCAAAAGTAAGACTGAATGCTCCTGGAAATGTCAAATGGTGTAACCACAAAAGAATGATAAATATTACATATTTTATCCACCTACAGTGTATTTAAGTGGACTTATACTAATAATTACTTCATTTTAAGAAACTTGAAATGTTTCCTGATCTCCATGGTTACCCAGATTAAATGTAATATTTAGAACAATTGTATCCCATTAGCTTTATTTAATATAAAAGTTATAATGTAAGATCATGCCAAACTAGTTGATATGGTGTTTTATTGAGAATTTAGTGTTTTTAAGCAAGTTGAATTATTTGGTACAAAGTTTTTATGGTTACACCACTTAGACATTTTTACCATAATCCTCTAATATATTCTCTCAAAATGGATTAAAAGCAGAAATTTGATGCTGGGTCCATAAAAAAAGAATGTGTGTAAGTTATTCATACGTTTATTTTCACATTTTAACCCCTTTAAATTTAAACTAAACCACATGGACACAAAAAAAACGTCTCTGACCCAGTTATAGATGATTCATCAGCTGTACATTCCCTTCAATTCTGATGGTCTTGTTTTATGTGATTATTGTTTAATGATGCCTTAAAGGGTCGTATATGGAGACTTTAGCTGGTTGCGATGTCGTTGTACACTCATATTAACACACACAATCCCAGATCTGTCATTTTGAAGCGGTGTAGCTGGTCAGAAGGGGTTTGGGGGGGGGGGGGGAGGTTGCCAGAGCTCTTCATCACCTCCACTACCCATCGGAGGGGTTTGTGAAGCTCCTACCATCTGGAACGGTCAGTCTCTTTATCCTCTCCCCCCCCCCCCCTATTCTCTCCCTGCTCTCTGGTCTCCTGGAGGTTTTGAAACGAGAATGACATTTTTAAAAAATGCAAATTACAAAGTGCCGAAGCCAAGGTGTGCATGGAAAAAAGTTAGAAGAAGAAGTGTGAGAAATATCCGTGAAAAAGGGGGCTACACAAAGCCGTCAGACCCAGACAAAAAAAAGGCTGTAATTTGTCAGTGAAATAATGTGACGGAAAGTAAAGGTGTCAGGGTGTCAGGGTGGCGAGTAGGCGTCAGCTGTACATCTGCTTTCAGTTCTGCTGACACAAGTTGGGCTCTGAATCAGCTAAAGAAAAGTTTTAATTGTTTCAAGGTGCTTCTCATATAGTTTTTATAATTTAATCAGGGCCAAAAAAAATCCTAATTAGTTTAAGTTACCTAACCTTAACGATATAACATTTTAGAAAATTAGCATAAAACTATTTGTGATTGCTTTTTGCATTCAAATATAAAATTTAAAGGACAATTATACATATTTTACACACTAAGTTTGGATCAGATGAGCTCAACTTCTATAACAGTTTCATAATCTCATCCTTGGATTTAGAGGAGCTTTGAGATAATTATACTTTAACCTAATAAACTCATCATTGAAAGAGAAATGCCTACGACTGCAACTCATTATCGATTAATATGTTGAATCATGTCCCAATTAATAGATTTGTTGTTCGGTCTGTAAAATGTCAGAAACTGGTGACTTTAATCTGTTTCCTAAAGTCATAGAAGACCAAACAAACCAGACAAGATTCACATTTAAGAAGCTGGAATATCAATTCAATTATTATCAAAATAGTTACTAATTAATTTAATATCACTCCAATGGTATTTTTTCCCCATTGTTTTTTTTTACTTAAACAGACTGATTTCCTCCCTTAAACATTTTATGGTGGTATAACGACATCATTTCATGCATAGAAACACAGTTAAAGTTCAAGTTAAACACACTAACATTGACTGTAACTAACAATTATTTTCATTATTGATTCATTTGTTGATTATTTTCTTGATTAATTGATTAGTTTGGTCCATAAAATGTCAGAAAATGCTTAAAAATGTTGATCGCTCTTTCTTAAAGTCCAATGCAACATCCCCAAATGTTTCATTTTGTCCCGACCAACAGTCCACAACCCAGATATCACAACATTTGGACTTTTTTCCCCCCTTATAAACTGACTCAAAATGATTAATCAGTTATTAAAATTGTTAAATTAAAAGTTTTGGTAATGAATGGTTTTGTTAACTAATCATTGCAGCTCTAAAATTATCAACTTTTTAATCTTCACCAGTTGCTATAGTTTCCCTCCGCAGAGTGTAAAGATACCAGTTTATTTGACAAAAGCTTTCAGTAAAGAGATGAGATGCCATGATGATGTCACTTGGGTCATTTTCTCCTCCAGAGCGGCAGAAGAAACCCTGTAACTGTTGTCATAAGCTGAGCAGTTCTCCTCCTGACAACATAATTGTCTTTGACATGTGAAATTAGTGGCGTGCCCCTTTAACTTATGACCCTTTAGAAACTGTCTAAACTGATCTTTTCTGACAAGCATGAACAGAAATGATAAAAAAGAACATGTTACTCTCCTGTTCTTGTTCTCTTATCCATCGTGATGTACAGAACCAGACATGAGGCAACGTAGTGTGTTTGTGTCGCCTGTCCTGTTCGATGGAGAGTTTAAAGACCGACATTTTCTTCTAAACACATTAAATATGTCATGAATGTATTTCTAAAAAAGGTGTAAAAAGCATTTCAACCATTTAGATTTGAATTGTGGAGCCAGGCTTCACAAACTGTGTTTCAAGGTTTCTGTGTTCAGGATTTAATGGGCGGGTCTGAAAATCAGTGATTGGCATAAACCCGTCCCTGCTGCTGTAGAGGTATAAATACATTCAGCGCACACTACTACTACTACAGTCTACAGTTAGCTGAGTTAGCCACCGAGTTAGCCGCCAAGATAGCCGCCGAGCTAGCAGCCGAGCTAGCCGCCGAGCTAGCAGCAGAGTTAGCCGCCAAGATAGCCGCCGAGCTAGCAGCCGAGCTAGCCGCCGAGCTAGCAGCAGAGTTAGCAGCCGAGCTAGCAGCTGAGTTAGCAGCAGAAAGCTCTCAGATCTAGCGTCCATGTTTCTGGTAGAAGTGGTGACTTTGATTGACAGGTGACAGTTGGTAGGGGGCGGGGCTTCAGCGAACTCGACGGGCACTCCCACAGCGTTTGGGAGCAGAGAAAGAGGCAGACTTTTACACAACTTTGAAGCCTAATTTCATATATTTGGCGATTTTTTTAATCATTCAAATTTGGCAGGGTGGTTAAATACACACTTTTCTGTGGTATGTCAAACTCAGAACACATATTTATTCTTACTTTACGCTGACTTTAAACTTTTCATATTGGTGAAAAGATGAGAAAAACAATAAAAATGACACGTCTAGGTCATCTTAAAGTCATCCTCCTTTTTTGTCGTGAATGACGTAAACAGCTCACACTTCAAATTCTGTTATCGTTTTAAGAAATTATGACTTTGTGTGTCTCGGTTTTTCTTGTCAGGTATGTCAGCGCCTCACCTGACAGCTCGTTGTTTGAATCGTTGACTAAGATGTACCGCTGTGCTGCTAAAGGTTGACACACGCAGTTTATCTGCTGGTGCAATACTGTAGCTTGTGTGTGTGTGTGTGTGTGTGTGTGTGTGTGTGTGTGTGTGTGTGTGTGTGTGTGTGTGTGTGTGTGTGTGTGTGTGTGTATAAGTTTATGTGTGTCTGAGTAACTGGATCAATTATTAATTGTTTCAGTAATGGCCCCAGAGCCTCTGGAATGGCTCCATGTGTCCCTGATTAATACAGGCACAGCACTCGATACAGTTCCTCTCATCAACATACGGACACGAAAAAGAGAGAGAAAAAGGAAGAGGGAGAGAGAAGGATAGAGAGAGAGAGAGAAAGAAAGAGAGACGGGCCGGGGCGAAATGGGAGAAATCAGCTGCAAACTGCAGAGAGACATCAGGGGTGGAAAGTTTATGAGCAACAAAAAGTGACTAGAGTGAGTCGCTGAGGAGCGGTTAGCAGGCGAGAGACAGGAAGACAAACAGAGAGAGAGAGAGAGAGAGAGAGAGAGAGAGAGAGAGAGAGAGAGAGAGAGAGAGAGAGAGAGAGAGAGAGAGAGAGAAAAACAGTGAATTAACAACTGCTACAGTGATGGATCCGTCGTCGCCTCTCTCTCTCTCTCTCTCTCTCTCTCTCTCTCTCTCTCTCTCTCTCTCTCTCACTCTCTCTCTCTCTCTCTCTCTCTCTCTCTCTCTCTCCGGTCGTGCTTTCTCAGAAATGGAGTGGGGCTCGACCGCGTTGAGTCCTGCTTAATAGTCTCCGGTAATGTTGTGAAGGTTGTGATTAGCGCGCGGTGTGCAGAGATTGACTCCTCGGTAAAGCTCGCGTTGATGAATACAAATCTGCGAAGTGGCCTCGGCCTCAGCGGGATTTGTTGAGTGAGTTGGATCCAGCTTGCAGGTAATCAGGGTGTTGCAGGTTTATCGGCGGTGGCTCTCTGCTCGCCGTGTGATGCATGTCGTGATGCTCAGACACTGCGTTTACTTCCAGGGGAAACACGGTCAATCACTGCTGTATGTGTATGTGCAGCTTCTACTTAGAAACACATGTTGAGGCTGCTGCACAGTCACTCTCATTAATGTCCTCACATACTGTTCATATTCTGACTCATAATTAGTCTCAACACCAATTCACATTCATAAAGTCCTCCATCAGTCATTAATAAATGTTTGATTAATCCTTCTGTTTGATTAAAAGACATTCACAATCATTATTTTATGCCCCAGGAGAACATTTGATGGAATATGATGAAGAATAAGATGTTTTAATGCAGATTTTTGAAGTTTTTTAAATAAACACAGGTCAAATCTGTACATTTCTATACAAATAATGATTTGCTTTAAAACCATTAAAAGGAACTACAATGCAAATGAAAGATTACAATTTAAAGTGCTTTGAAAGAGCTCAATCATAAGCACAGGAGAAGAGAAGTGTTTTTAACCTGATTTCAGTTCTGCCGGTAGTTTGTTCCAGTTGTGTAAAAGCTGCTTCACCATGTTTAGTCTGAACTCTGGGCTCCACTATCTGACCTGAGTCAGTAGATCTCAGAGCTCTACTGGGTTTATATTCTACTAACATGTCATTCATGTATTATGGACCTAAACCCATTCAGTGATTTGTAGACCAGTAGCATAACTTTAAAATCTATTCTATAGCTGACTGGGAGCCAGTGTAAAGACTTTAGAAATGGAGTAAGGATTAATTAAACATGTATTAATGACTGATGGAGGAGTATATGAATGTGAATGGGTGTAGAGACTAATGGGTATGGGTCAGAATATGAACAGGGTTAGGTTAATAAAGAAATTAAGCATTTTATTTCCATTTTTTTAAACTCTTGGTCACATTAGGATAAATCAGACTAAAGTGTGTGTGTGTGTAAAGAGTGTTTTTACAGCTCTCACATGTAAAAGCAGGTCAAATTTGACTGTGAACAGTATATAAAGGACTTAAGCTTAAAGATACCATTTCAAAAAGCTGCAGCTGAGAGTTTGCAACAAAGAGGATGAAGAATGTAAAACTAGTGCTCATGTGCAATATCTGAAAAGTTCATTAATACATTTCCTGAATTGACTATCATGTTTTGTCAGATGATGAAGTTTCTCACCAATGATTACTAACCAACTAACTAACTAAAGTGAATGTATCTATCGTCACATTTAGTCGTATAGACTCTGGGTCACATTTGGAAATGTCCGGCTAAAAGTTTTAGTTTTACAGTGTTTTTAAAGCTATAGTAAAAGTATGTAAGGGTTAATGCACAGTGACAGTTATACACATACTCTAAACCCCGAGAGGTTGAAATCAAGAGTTGAGGGATTTGTTAACCCTCCTGTTGTCCTCAAGTCAAGGAAGGAAGGGAGGAAGGAAGGAAGAAGGAAGGAAAGGAGGGAGGAAGGAAGGAAGGGAGGAATAAGGAAGGGAGGAAGAAGGAAGAAAAGGAGGGAGGGGGAAAGGAAGGAAGGGAGGAAGTAAGGAAGAAGAAAGGAATGAAGGGAGGAAGGAAAGGAAAGAGGGAAGGGAGGGAGGAGAGAAGGAAGGAGGGAGGGAGGGAGGGAGAAAGGAAAAGAGGAAGGGAGGAAGGAAAGGAACAAAAGGAAGGAAGGAAGGAAGGAAAGAAGGAAGGAAGAAAGGGAGTGGAGGAAGGAAAGAAGGAAGGAAGGAAAGAGAGAGGAAGGAAAGAAAGAGAGAAGGAAGGAAGCAAGGAAGGAAGGAAGGAAGGAAGGGTCAAAACAGACGGGGTCAATTTGACCCAGGAGGACGACACAAGGGTTAAACACCTGAGACAGTTGTTGGAAAGCTTACAACTATTTAAATATACATCAGTAGCTGCCGCAGCCACTTAGCTCTGAGTACAAATCAGAAGATCTCTCTTTGTCCTGCAGCAGCTAAACAAAAAAAAACCCAGAAGAAAGAAAGAAAGAGAGAGAGAAAGAGAGCGTCTCTTTCTTTTTAACGCCCCATTCTCTGTTTCCATCTGTCTGTGTGTGTCACTGTCTCAGTCCTCCTGTCCCTCCGTATGTCTGTCATTATGTCACTCTGTGTCTCCACCAGGCTAAAGCTAAAGCCTCAGAGTCATCGGCTGTCTGTCACCGACCCCCCCCCCCCCCCAAAAAAAAAAACCAGAGCCATAAGGCAGCAGTTTCCTAAATTCATGCTTAAAATGAAGCGTTTTTTCTACTTGCAGCCTTTGTGGTTTATCTTGTCTCCGCTTCTATTCTGTGTGTCTGTGAGTTGTGATCACTTCCTTCAAAGAGGGATTTTTTTTCCTTTTAATGTTTTTTCATTCAAACAAGCTCAACCCCCAGTACTAAATGTTAGAAAAGCAATGATTAGAGAAAAGTCACTTCTAATTCCTCTTT
Organism: Scomber scombrus; assembly: GCF_963691925.1. Taxonomy (NCBI): domain Eukaryota; kingdom Metazoa; phylum Chordata; class Actinopteri; order Scombriformes; family Scombridae; genus Scomber; species Scomber scombrus. The sequence continues at coordinate 26,163,757 of NC_084981.1, read as the reverse complement.
CATTTCCTGTTAAATGTCTTTTTTTTCTCTCTCTCCTAAGTTTCACCAGAAGCAGCAGATCAGTACGAGCTGATTTTAAACAGAAGCAGTTGTGTTTTTTTGTTTGTTTTTTTTAATAAAGACAGTAATGATCGTCTTAGTTTATGGTAAATTGGGTCATCATAGAATGAAAATAGAAAAAAACTGTAAGGAAGATGCAAATGAGCTGCTTATTATAAACAAGGAAATGATTAAATAGTGATGTGCTTACGTAGAGTAGTAGTATTTTTTAAGGGGGAAGTACACCCTTTAATTCTCCTTTCCTCTATCTAACTACCTTTAAACCTTTACATACTGTTCATATTCTGACTCATAATTAGTCCGACATCAATTCACATTCATAAAGTCCTCCATCAGTCATTAATAAATGTTTGATTAAAAGACATTCACAATCACTATTTTATGCCCCAGGAGAACATTTGATAGAATATGATGAATACGACATGTTTTAATGCAGATTTTTGAAATTTTTTAACCTTCGTGTCGTCCTCCCGGGTCAAATTGACCCCGTCTGTTTTGACTGTTCCTTCTTTCCTCCCTTCCTTCCTTCCATCTGTACTTCCTCCAAGCCCCTTTCTTCCCTCCTTCTATCCCTCCGTCCTTCCTTCCTTCCTTTCCTTCCTTCCTCCCTTCCTTCTTTCCTTCCTTTCTTCCTTCCTCTGTCCTTCTGTCTTTCCTCCCTCCCTTCCTCTTTTCCTTTCTCCCTCCCTCCTACCTTCCTTCCTTCCTTTTTTCCTCCGTCCTCCCTTCCTTCTTTCCTCTGTCTTTCTTTCCTTCGTTCCTCCCTTCCTCTTTTCCTTTCTCCCTCCCTCCTACCTTCCTTTCCTCCTTCTTTCCTCCGTCCTTCCGTCCTTCTTTCCTTTCCTCCCTTCCTTCCTTCCCTCCTTCCTTCCTTCCTCCCTCCTTTCCTTTCTTCTTCCTTCCTCCCTTCCATCCTTGTTGATCCCTTCCTTCCTTCCTTCCTCCCTCCCTCCTTTCCTTCCTTCTTACTCCTTTCCTTCCTTCTTACTCCCTTCCTTCCTTCCTCCTTCCTTTCCTTCCTTCCTTCCTCCCTTCCTTCCTTGACACGAGGACAACAGGTCAAATTTGTACATTTCTATACATATATATAAAAATGTATATCATCTAGACACTTTTTTTTAACCCTCACATACTGTTCATATTCTGACTCATAATTAGTCTCTTTACCAATTCATAGTCATAAACTCCTCCCTTCAGTCATTAATAGACGTTTAATTAATCCTTAATGAAGCTGTGAGAGAGCAAATAGAGTGTTTTCTCTTTATTTATGAAAAGAAAATACATTTACAATCACTGTTTTATAATCCAGGAGAACATTTGATATAATATGAAGAACACAATTAACATGTCTGAATGCTATTTTTGAATTTTGCACATTTACATATACAAAAATGTGTATCAGCTGCACCATAAGTTTAAAAAAGATGCATTTTATTTCCATTTTTGTAAACTGTGGGTCACATTAGGAAAAGTTTGGATAAAAGAAAATGTGTTAAAGGTGTTTTTATAGCTCTTAAATGTAAATAATGGGTTCAATTTGACTCTGAACAGTCTGTAAAGGGTTAAACATGCATCAGAAGAGTGACGGGACAAACACCTGAGTGAGAGTAAATGTGAAGCTGCTGTTGAACAGTTTCGATGCTACTCTGCAGGAAAAGCCTGAATCTTTATCTCAGATTATAATCCAGTGCTCTTCCTTTTCTTCCCACCTTCTTCCCTTCACCCTGATCCTTTCTTCCACTTCATGCATCCTTTGCGTAGCTCAACCCAGTGATAAAGTGACCAGCACTAAAGGCTCTGGCGCTTGTCTATTACAGCAGATTAGTTCATGTTGCCCCTGAGGCTCATCCAGCCTGCAGCTAATGTCCTGTGTTTATCTCCTGAACACGACCGCAGGCACTCGGGGAAGCTCTCGTTCTCTTTCTTTAAAACCACCACCACCCTCACCCCCCTCACCCCCCCTCCCTCCTCTCCCCTCCTCTCTGTGTACTCAAACCACCCTCAGCCTCATTTGTAATAAGATTCTCCAAACAAAGAGCCAAATAACACAGAAACAGAACGTACTAAACAACACCCCGAGCTCAGCAAGAATGCAAAAAAACTTCACAAATTATTTTTTATTTGAAAGACCTACTTTTTCAAGAAACTGTGTCTTTGTACCCGCAATTAATGCGCTCTGCTTGTTTGGGCTTTAAATAAAACCCATGTTACTCTTTTTTCCCCCCCCTACGTTGGACACAAGAGCAGTTAACCCTTACTGTACGTACTCGTCTTATTCTGGCCCTTCACAGGCAGCTATCTCCTTATAATTAGTCTTTAAAGCAAGCAACATGTTTTTCATTCATAAATTCCTCATGAGTCAGTTTATTCTTTAGATTCTGTCCATGTTTTGTAGTTTGCTAATAGAGGAAAACATTCACAGTCTCATTATGTTATGTAAAAACAGGATAAATATAACAGCGGTAATGATTTCAGTTAACTTTGTTGAATGTGAAGAATGCAGCAACTTTTTCTGATGGTGATTTTTTGAACAAATATGGGTCAAATTTAACCAGGAACACCTTCTATATACAAAACATGTATATCAGCTGCACAACAATAACATAAAAGGCTACAATAATATTTAAAACTTTACATTTTTTGACTTTATGGGTCACTTTTTTTTAAATTTCAGGCCACAACTATGGTGTTTAGAGTGATTTTACTGCTCTTGGTTGTAAAAATGGGTCAAATTTGACCAATACTGTTTATGGGTCAGTGATAAATAAGGGTTGGCAAAATGAGCAGTTCAAAAATATATTTAAAAATACTTTTAAAAGAAGCATCAGGTTTGTTAAAATGTACATTTTGTATTTTTGGTGATTTTAGAAATGACATTTGCACCATTTTTAACCAAAAGTAAGTAAGTAAAATTGACTAAACCACATGGACAACAACACTGACCCATGTAAGTGTTAACACAAAGAATCCTGACACTCTTTAATCAAGTCAAGTCATTTATTATTCATCAATTATCTGATTTTAAAGTGACTTTGTTAAGAGAATGATCACCTTTAGAAACTGTAGCTGCTGTTTGCTGTTAAACATCAACCTAAAATAATAAAAAAAAAAGATGACTATTGATACCTATTCTCTCATTTAGGCCACTTGGTAATTAAAGTATAGTAATTTCATTATATTGATAATCCCATAACGGTCATAACAAGCTGTCAAGTTTTCCGATGACGGCCATTAAAAGCTGAAAGTATGACGCTCGCCTTTTTTGAGTGAGCTGTAAATAAAAACAACCCT